>NC_079172.1:56395681-56563181 GCF_947568905.1 Ostrea edulis
GGGCGTAGTTCTGTGGTTTTGGTAATTTACTAAAGATGGTCCATTATGTACATGTAATACGAAAACTAAATTCAGAGCTTGAAATCGTTAGAATGTATACTGTATATATGGTTTTAAGGAAAACAAGACTCTGTCACTACATGTATAAGTACAGAGATATTTGAATGAAAACGTTTAATATTAGGTTGATTAATGTTTTGAATGTTTACATATTATTTGTATTTATCCACGGATTTTGTATTTGTAAACTGTATCATGTTTTGGAATGCGTCTTTATTATTTTTAAATTTTCTTATAAAATTATTCTTTTTCTGACATTACGTATATTATGTTGATCCATATAGAGAAAAGTGATCACAAAGAAGAAAAATTAGAAATGATAAAAAATGGAAAAAGCCCATACCACATTTGTGTGACTGCATGGTCATTATTTCAAACTGAATTTCTTTTCTTCAGAGGACGAGTTACAGACAGAGACAAAACAGCCAATGCCATCATTCGAGACAATAAACTCATATGAAACACAGACAAAATTCCCAATTAACAGCGATGGAATAAAAGACAATCAAATGGAGGTAACTGAAGAATAAAACAATTCCGTGACATCATCTTTTGTTTTATAAAGTTCAATATCCCCTTGGTGTCCAGGCCTGAATTTCTCGAAACAATCTTAAGTCGAAACTTGACTAAGTGTGAGATTTTACTCAAATTTTGACTGCTCGAATAAAAGAAAACTCGAACTTAAGTTTGAAATGTTTTTGAGAAATCCCAGCCTGAACGTTGCCTGTGACAATCCATCACGTTGTGACAATCCATTACGTTGTGACAATCCATCACGCTGTGACAATCCATTACGTTGTGACAATCCATCACGTTTTAAAGCTGACATGAATTAATAAATATAGTATAATTCTATATGTCCGCCATATCTCTCTGCTAATCCGCCATATTAGTTGGAATTTCTATTGTTATATGTATCGGCGTTCGCATGGTATATAAGGGGACGAGCTTTGCTACGCTTCACTTCACATCAGTGTCTTCGATTTACCTGTGCGGGTAGCTTCGACAGGTAACACGTACATCTCCGATACTAATTTATAGGACATCAAGAAGAAATGAAATCACGTTTTGGAACACCACGCAGTGCTCAAAATTATAATAAACATATCGTACAGTAGTAAATCATTCTAAATATATATATTTGGATAAATATATATAGAATGCCTTTTCTTTACGTGAACGTGCGTACATTTAAAGTAAATATGTCAAAACTATTCAAAAATGCGGAGAAATATTTCATCTTTTATCTATTGATAAGCAAAGAGTATACAATCTATACCATTCACAATTACTTCAAGTACAAGGCAAAGACATAAATACTACTGTACTTATAAAAATGGCATGTATGCTCGCCATGAAAACGCATCGAATGCGGACGACAATTTACCTGGGCCTACTCGTAATATCTGTAAAGGACCGCAGATGTACGTGTACACTTGTCGAAAATACTCTAAGTAGTAGTAAAACTCCCTTTATTTGCATAATCCATGAAACAAAACGATAAACTCCATTTGCATTCCAACAGTAAACAACATTGTCCATTGTACAGACTGCGACACACTTAGCCCGTGCCGATCAGCTATCTTCAATCAGGGGAAATATCAGAGTATAATATTTACCCTGTATTGTGCATGAATCCTTATACCATATGATTTACTGGTCAGAGTATTGCAGATTTATAAATCAGGAAATCATTTAGGTTCATTTTGCATATACAACACTGTACGAGTGTATGGGATGGGAGAGAGAGAGGGACAGACAGAGAGAGAGAGAGAGATAACAACGAGGGATAACGACGAGAGAGAGAGAGAGAGAGAGAGAGAGAGAGAGAGAGAACCGGTGATCTTGTAATAATCGTGCTCTTATTAAGACAAATGATATCGTTAATTCAATAAAAAGAGAACAGTACTAGTAACTCAATATTGCTCTCATTAATTGATAATACAGATTTAATTGATTCATTTAAAGCACGCATTAATTAAAAATTAAACATATTTTTAAATAATGTTATTTTCAATTACTTCATTTTATGCTAATTTGGCGCTCAATAGATCTTATATATCTATGCCATTTTGCATTATTACATTCTGCGTCGAACTCGACGCAAATTGTACTAATGGAAAATGTAATAATCGATTTTAGCATATTATGCGTCGTTATCAAACATCAAGGGGAGAGGACAAGAGTGTCTGTCACCCACCTTTAATAACAATATCCATTTTTTTGTTAGTTTGTAATGCAAATAAAAGATACATTGAGTGACAACCCCTCCCCCACTTACCCCAGCTTGAAAGTTCTGATATAATAGTAGAAGACACACACCACCACCAATTAAGAAAATGAAGATATGAGGCACTTATAGAAGAGGACTCTAACCACCCCATCCGACCCCCAACGATTGAAGAAAATGAAGTGTAGGGGGAAATTATTGAGGTAGTCAAAGTAAAAGACTCTTTAACCCTTCACCCCACATTAGGACTTTGAACATCGGACAGAACATCTTGGTTTGTTTGGGTGTTTTATTTTATTGCTGTTTTCGTTCATCGTTTTTAATTATTATTTTGAATGGCAAGAAATTTTGAAGAATCCAATTTTCCCCCCTGTTGTACCCCCCCCCCCCCCCCCCCCCCATGAAAAATGACGATACATGTCTGGTTATTACATGTACATTTTGTTTTGCAACACATGCATGTATACTAATTGTATGGCGCATGTAGAATTGCACCCTTTACCAAGTTTTCCTTCATTTACACAGTGTAAGGAATGGTAAACCAAAATCACAAAACAAAATGCATAAAGACCAAGATATTTTCGAGCGTAGGAACTTCATTCATGAATACGTAAATACATGTATTCAGAAAAATCGCATGCATGCATTGCAGGACTATAGCATTTGTGTGTTTTAACGTTTCTGTAACATGCCATAATGATTACTTTGAGGCTTGAGTGTAATTTATTCATAAATATTTTCATTTCGTAGATCTGGCGCAATGGCCATACCGCTGTACGTAGAAATTTCAAATTCAAATGTATTCGATAAGATGTTAGTATGCATAAATCAGTAAAATTCGTGTTGAGCTTTTATTTGATATGATAAAATGTCAATATACTGTAATGCATTAGTAGGATAGGCAGAAAGCAAGAGTATAAACATTTTCTTTTTTCATTATCAGTATCAATATCTATATGATCACGAAAAAACATTATATAATTTATATCCGGATTCATTTATACCGATTTAGATATCAATAAAAACAAAGCTGCATAGTTTGGGAGAGGGGTTTCTTATGAGTCTGATGAAATTAAAAGAAGGAACCCAACATTTGCATTCAAACTAGATATACTTCAACATGAATTCATTTCTGCTCTGACTGAAAGCATGATTCTAAATTCGGGAACGAATCTTGCATACAAAATAATTAATAGGGGAACACATCAATTCGAGCGCCTTTGGAATTTAATGAAATGTAGATATGCACCTTTCTTTCAACACGAATTGATATGTTGTTTCAAGCACGAAAACAGGGGGGTTGGGGTGGGCAGGAAGGCTGGTCTGCTTTCCCCACTTTTTTTGACAATTTACCTTTTTCCCGTTATTCTAACATACAAAGTCAGTATTTTCTACATGCACAGTTCAAACCAATTTTTTTTTTTAAATTTGTAATGAATTCAATTATAAGCATCAACTCCTGTAAGTTTCCAATATATTGTCAATCACAAATTTTTAATGCTTGAAAGATTACATTTATATAAGTGATCAATTTTCTTTCCTTCTGTGAAATGATATATTATAAATCGAAGTAGGACGGTCGCTCTCTCTCTCTCTCTCTCTCTCTCTCTCTCTCTCTCTCTCTCAATGAATATGGACATACAGAGACCGTAAATAATTATGTGGTTCCAAAAGAGACAACAAAACTATATTTTCGTTTATAAATTTCCTTTCATATGTGTCTTTGTGTAATGAACTGTTTATTATGGATTGCAAATGCAATACACGCATTTGCACACAGATGTATATTTTCGATCATTATTCCCTTATTTGTATATCCAAGTTTGTATATGATCATCGAGAAATTTTGAATTGTGCACGCAATATATCCAACCAGATATTAGATTCCCGATTTCTATAAACTGTAAAACCTCGACCAGACAAGCATTCAATACAGGAAAAATTTTCGACTCTGACATCTCCCCTGATTGAAGACACACTTTGGCACGGGTGAAGTGTGTCGCAGTCTGTATAATGGAATGACAACGTGTTGTAAAGTTCTAACGAGATACAAATGGAGTTTATCATTTTGTTTCGTGGATTTATCAGAATAAAGAGAATCTATTATCAAAGACGTATCAGTCTCACCACCATTGTCTTTTTCAGAATAAAAACACGATGTAAATGTATGGGTTTATTGTATGGAATATATTGGCCACAGTGGTCAGAAACAACATCTGTGGGGTCGCCGAACAACAGGGCTCACCCCCAACAACAACATATTATGCGTCTTCCAAAAGGGCAAGTAACATGCTGGGTTGATCTCAATCATGCTACCGACACATACAACACACAAGTATTCAACTCTTAATTATTTACATAAAATGAAATTAAACTGTCAAATCAACATTCAACCATCATCAACAGTCAACGTATATTTTCACAACCAACTTGAAGGTGACGATTTGGCCATATGGGCAACCTGATTACATTTGTGCAATTGCAGAAAATTAATCAGGGAGCCCATCGCCACATGGTGGGGGTAGGAACCTTCAATAGAACCGACCACTGTGCCATTGCCTAAAATACCCCCCCCCCCCCCCCAGTCTGAATGCCTACCTTACTTTATTTACAAGGAAACTGTTTGCTTTCTCCCCCATTTGCGAAATATTCAAGGGCCCCTTGGATATTGCTAAGAAAAATATAATTTCCCAAGTCCGATAAATGAGTCCCGTCTGAGTGATAGAGTTGTGCTGGTTTCCCTATGAATTGGGGGTGGGTGAGAATTTTCCCCCACAAGCAAACACCTGATTGGCTACCCACCTATTCAACCTATTCCTAGCCTGTTCTATAGCCCTTACATTTTGAGAGTGTCTCCAAGAAATACGTGGGAGAAGGAAGGACCATATAAGTGTGGTGTGAGAGAATATACCTGAAAGCAATTTGATGTCAGCTTTGATTCTATGCAATAAGCTCTGGAGTTTAGTTTGGCCTAAATCATTGGCCCCACAATGGATAAGCAAATATTTAGGGGGGTCCTCTAAAGTGGTCAAGTATCTGACTTTTTTGACCAGGTGTATGAATTTTAGACCGCCATACCCCTGCCACCAAATATCTACTCCTCTTTGGTTCAGGCCTAAGCTCCATCCCCCCGGTCTATTTCTTGCCGCTATTGATGCCTTTTTTATGATTGATGAACCGACTATCCAAACTGTTATTCTGTCTGTTTTTACACAGCCTGTAATGCATACCAAAAATTGGGAAAACTTAAGATATAGGAGATGTTGGAGTAAGTGGTGATCTAATATAAGCTTGAAAAGCAGTGGACTTCCATCTGCCAGCCAATTCTTCCCCAAAATTTGACCGACCTTCTTGGTTGGCTGCTGAATGGAAAAGAAGGAAGCTGGGATGCGTAACTGCCGAGTGCACCCGTGATGAGTTATAATTCAGGAACAAAGTTTCCGGATTGCAACATAACAGAGATGGGCTTACTATTATTATATATATACATATAGTAAATCATACGTTGATGCGAATACTATCGTAAGTAATGGTTAGATAAAGACACATATTTACAGACAAGCTGAAATATGTGTTAATATTTTTCGGTAAGTGCACATCTCCGATACCTGTTGAATAGACGCCCGTATTTGATACTTTTTTTGGGCGATTATACCTAGTGCATTGCATATTATGCATATGGCATGTACCTTTATTTTGCAAGAATTGATATAAATAACATATTTTATGCTCTTTGCCTATTTCATTCTATCAGTATGTAATTGGCAAATGATTTATCCGCATTTATTTTATTAGAAAATGCAAATACTTGCATGCACTTACAAGTAAGCAAGAAAAGCTTCTTTTTTTTTTTTTTTTTTTTTTTTTTTTTTTTTTTTTTTTGCATTTTTGTCTTACTTATCTAAACTTTCCAGAATGTTGCATTAGTATACAATCAATATTTTGTAATTTTGAGCACAGCATAATGTTTTAAAATGTTATTTTATTTGTTTCTCATTCCCTATATATTACTATCGGAGATGTGCACTGGTCGAGTCCACCTAGAAAATCACTTAGGTGTGACAATCACATTTGGGGTATATACGGCTAGAGTAAAGCTACCTGAAAGAAATATGGCGGATAAGATGAGAAAGGTGTACGTATTTATTAATTCATGTCAGCTTTAACTTAGCTTATTGGGCACTTTACAGTTGAAAAGTGTGGATATTAGTCTAAGAAAAGTTCAAGAATCTCTTGATGTTTTAGGGGGGAGGTATTTGCACGATGTTGCTGACGTGTCTTTGTTGTTCTTCTGTGTCCGTTTTTCATTACTCATAAAAAAAAAAAAAATCTGCTGACTTGACTGTTTCTAAATTCAAATTGAAATATCCATTTTCGCGCATTTCTTTTTCATAGGTAAATATATCACCAAGAATGTAATCTAAATATTAATTTGATTTAGGTTCCGTAAACATATCCTGCGTTTGATTCATTGTGATATACACTATCCTAACTACCCATGCGCAGTTTGTAATTTTTTAATGTTCGTTCAATTTGCACTTGTTTGACCAGCAGTCCTTGACGAATCCTGCTGGTCAAACAAGTGCAAATTGAACGAACATTAAAAAATTACAAACTTTCCTCACTTCTGCGCATGGGTAGTTAGGATAGTGTATATCACAATGAATCATTTTAAAGAGAGAACAAAATAGTCTTTTTTTTCTTTCTTTTTTCTTTTTGCACTCCTTGTGCAATCCTTCTTATTAAATTACCGAAATTTAAATAAGAAACAGATTACAATAAACAATAGCCTAACTTATTGAATAGTTCAATGATTAGAATAATATACGGGAGTGAGATATTTTAGATAAGTTATAAGCCTTAAACTTTTTATTTTATTACATCACACAGTCCTCGGTGTTAACGCGCCTTGGACCGTCCAATACCTAACATAATAGAATTCATTGAATAGCGGGACGCTTGATAATTTTTCACTCATATGGAGATGTCACCATTTCCGGTGAAGGGCTACACAATTCATGCCTATGCTTGGTGCTTACGGCCTTTGATCAGGAAGGGATCTTTATCGTACCACACCTGCTGTACACGGATCTCAGTTTTTGCTGTTTCATCCGAAGGAAGTCGCATCTTACGACAAGCAAGGGGTACCAAGAACCTATTATATCCCGGATCCCCACGGGAGCAACATAATAGAAAGTATAACCTGGTTTTTGAAGATGTTAAGGAAAGGACATCCTGTTCAATGAGAGGAATATCTGTATAAATTGATTACATATCGAATCAATTGGAGGGTATAATAGAATACCTTGGTGATATATTGTTGCATGATTTGTGACTTATGATTAAAATTAAGAAGATAATAATATGTTTCTCGCTTTTTGCAGTGGTAAAGTTGGGTGGACACCTTTGAACATTTCAAGAATGCTGCTTACTAAGAGATGATCCTGGTATCACAAGGCTATTTTGTTGATTTTCATATCACTGGCTTAAAATTAAAATTATTTTGAACTAACGCGTTTGAGATATTTGAGCAAAACTGCATTCCTATGCTTTAATATTATTTGTTGTAATACATGTAGCTGTGTGAAGAAATGAATGACACTTAAATAAATGTGTTTATCATGAACTGTATCATTTGAATGAAAAGATGAAGATAACGCACAGTGATCAATCTCATAGAACTCGTAGAGAATACAAATTTGCGAACTGGGCAAACATGCACTTCAAGAAACGCCAGAGATGGGATCATGTGTCTAGAAGTATTCCATGATGACCGTTCACACTCTACGCGAGCCTTCTGCCTTGATCAGGAGTAATCTGTAGTCAAATCAGTATTTAAAGAACGGCCTAATGATTACAATGAAATACGTCAGAAAAATGTGACTCAACGACATGCTACATTTATTTTAATAATTATAGCGACCACACATATTGAGAAATGCTAACTTTAAACGAGACTGTTGAAACCTCTCCAACATCATACACAGAACATGCTCTCGCGTATCAAATCAGCTGAGAAACATAAACACCACACGCAGGTAATGAATGATTGATTATATCTTGTTTGATGTCCCTCTCGAGAATATTTCGCTCATATGGAGATGTCACCAAAAAGAGCTTCAAATTTAGACCTATGCACGGCGCTTACGGCCATTGAGCAGTTGAGGGTTCTTTAGCGTGCCACACCTACTGTGACACGGGACATCCGTTTTTCAGGTCATCTCCGAGGACCCATTACATTCACACCTGATGCCAAGCGTTTTGGTGATGGAACTGTCACAACCTGTTTTAACGACTTAAGTCTGTCGCGGCCGGGATTTGAAACCCGAACTTCCGCATGCAAGGCGAAGGCTCTACCTCTAGACCACCGCGGCGGTCGCAGGTAATGAAGTATTACTACATAGGTATGGGAAGTTGATGATAGAGAAGCTGAAGATAAAGTTGAGTTGATAGCTTGCCATTAACGTCTAAATTCAGTAAAACATCCAAATATGAAACAAATGTGGAAGACTCTGTGGTGTCTTATATTTCAAATACACTGGGACATATCGAATCGATGTATGAATGAAAGTGAATATTGTTTATTGATAAAACATCGTTGATGCATCTAAATGTCGAGTTGAAAGTCATAGCAAGACATTTCTTCTCGTGTAGAAGTTTTGAACGAAAAGGTGAAGATAACGAACAGTGATCAACCTCATAACTCCTATAAGGAATACAAAATAGAGAGTTAGGCAAACATGGACCCCTGAATATACCAGAGGTGGGATCAGGTGCCTATGAATACATAATGGACATGTCGAGTAATAAAGATATCCCAATTTCGGGGTTGAGGGTACATATACCCAAAAATATGCAAAATTTGGTGGAGCCAACTACAAATGTAGGGAGAGTTGACAACATTTGAAAATAAAGTCATGATACCCAGCCATATCACAATGAAATATTTTGTAAAATGTTTGCACTGCCGTCATTTACATATTTCTTTACATCTGCACCGTTATCAACTGATAATGATCTAATAAAGACATATACGCTCTATGAATGAGGAAATATTCCATCTTCTATAGTAATTACACATACATAATAGATATACACCCTTCTGCAGAAAAATATTACCTAGTCTTTACAACCACGAGGAAGATATTACATGTAGTTCCAGCATGTGTTTGCCAATGGTTCCAGAACCGTGGGGATCCGGGTTAGAATAGGTCCTCAGTACTCCTTGCTTGTCGTAAAAGGTGACTAAATGGGGCGGTCCTTCGAATGAGACCGCAAAAACCGAGGCCCCGTGTCACAGCAGGTGTGGCACGATAATGATCCCTCCCTGCTCAGTGGCCATAAGCGCCGAGCATAGGCTTAAATTTTGCTGCCCTTCACCGGTAATGGTGACGTCTTAATATGAGTGGAATAGTCTCGAGAGGGACGTTAAACAATATACATCCATCCAATAGTTCCAGCTTTAGATAATTCAAAAAGTAAGTTGAATTCTTAAAAAGTCATAAATGTAGGCTTTCCGTGTCTTTGTAAGCAGAAAAGGACCCCAACATTACATGTACTTCACCGTATTCGTGTCCTGTATATAATACCCCAAGACACAACACCAACATGGGGCCGTGAAAGTCTTCCTCGCTATTTTTAACCCAATTCACTTTTGATAATAACTACCACCACTAATCAAATATAAAGTAAGATCAAAGTATTTTCGATACAAACTGGAGTTGTGAAAACATTGCTTGATCTATAGTTATAGGAATTTTTCTGCAATAGGTAAACAGTAGAATCTTCTGGATGACATAGCTTTGACATAAGTACTTCTATTTATAGCAACGGGTGTATGGCGTTAACTCCCGGAATAAATCAAGAAGGCTCCAATACCCCATTAGTTTCACTGAGATCTACGCCTCTTCTGAGCTACAGTGATTCTGTTTATTGCATACGCTATACGTCTTAAACAATCCCGAAATTGCTCGTATCTAGCTGTGTAAAGATAAAACAATACTATTAGACTAATAATTACTGAAGTTTTTATTAAATCCATTGCTTAAAGAGGTTAAATAGCTTTAAGTTCCATATCGATGATGTGGTTGGTACATTGCGTTTATCGGATTTACAACGATTATCACTGGCAATTGATATGCAAAATTACAGCCATTGCTATCATGATGCTGTTTGACGTCAATATTTGAAATCCAGAGTTCTCTACAAAGCAAATATAACTTGTATATCAAAATGTATGAATTTGAAATCAGAGCACGCTATTGGTATATACATGTAACATAACTTGGTGCAGATAACGCTTTCATACGGTTTTTCAAAAACACACTTGCTATGAAGTTCACTCCTTATAATTGAATAGAGTTTAAAATCTACAGTGACATAATATGTTGTACGGTGTGACCGTTGAGACGAGCGAAGCCCATTAACATCTTGCAACATGGGCCTATTTTATCGGCCTCTTCATTTAACGCGGGAAATATAACGCAGTGGATGTAAACTGTTACATTGTGACGTCATATTAACTGAAATGCTTTTTCTTCTTTCAAACCAAGCAAAAACAAAACGTTCGAAGCTATGAGAAAGCTTGTCTGGGATTTAAAAACGTGTATGGTACTTTCTAAACAATCTAATTATTTTAATTACGGGATTGTCAATGAAGTGTACCGCAGTGACGGCGACATTTTCCCAGAAGCATTACGGGTAATACTCAGCTGATGAAGAGTAAATCACGTGACTCACATTGGAGCGAACTCTTTGCGACGCGAGCTTCGCTCGCTATTAAATATTTACGAAAGTTGTTTTTAAGGAAAGGAAAGTATGAAGAAGTGTTTTAAGATCATTTTCAGCCATATGGTATTTTGTGTGTCTTTTAGTTAGTAAGTTAGTGTGTTTATTTGTTTTATGTCCCGTCGAGAATTTTTCACTCATATCTAAACGTCACAAAATGTAGTACCACAAACCTATGCTTGGTGCTCAGGGCCTCATTATCGTGTAACGGCTGCCATGACATGGTACGTACTATTCTAGACAGACAAAATTACCAGTGATAAGAATTGAAGTTCATTACCCGTGGGGTTGATTTGTACATCGATAACACAATTGCTTTCATCGCTTCCATCGTCACAATCAAGTCGTCCGTCGCACTGATACATCTTCTGAACGCAGTACTTTGCACTTTTGCAAATAAAGACATCTGTCATGCATATACTAGGATCAAAGCTTTTCGGAATAACTAGAATTAAAAGACAAATAGTTCAATTATACTGAATTTCATACTCTGGTTAATGATACATAAAATGTATTTGTCTTGCGTTTAGATCAGTATTGTTTCTTACATATGAAGCCATATTCATAGTGATATTCCATATTCGCCTGATATGGAATCTAATGGTCTGTTATTGACATGTACCTGGACATGTTCTGTTGTTGCAGATCTGTTTCTGGGAATCTTCCCCCGTGCAATCTCGTCCTCCATACGAGGGCTCCGGGTTGTCGCATTTCCTGTGGCGTTTTGCCACACCTCCCCCACAAATCACTGGACATTTACTCCATACTGTCCACATGCCCCAATGTCCATCCTCTGTATCAATGTATCAAAGATATTATCAAATTTCAGTTCACAGTTTCCCAATATGATCAAATGTTGATCACAAGATATCGAATTTTTGTATAAATGGAAACTATTGGTTTTCCTAAAAGTCCTTACATGCATTTTCAATATGCAGGTGAGTATTTATAGTGCAAGGAATCCCACATAATAGAAATAATGGTAAGATATTCATCAGCTGTTGTTGATATGCAAGAAACAGTCACGTACCGGGACATTTGGCGGGACTGGAGCACTCCATGATGTCGTGAAACAAATACTGTGTTTTAATGCCGTTCATGATCCAGTTGGCCGTTCTGGTAGATATACCGGAGCCACAGGACGCAGTGCATCCTGACCAGGGACTCCATACACCCCACTGCCCCATCACCGGTCTCCTCCCGTCAGATAACGGAACTTAGGAAAAGATAGTAGAGAGGTTAAACAACTAGATCCAGCTAATTATTGTCGTAAGTGGAAGGCCTTTTTTCAGTAATCGGAGGAGTCTAAAAGTGTATCATAGAACTGAATGTTGTTACCGTTCCGAATATTCTGAGTAGCATTGTGATACTTGTATAATATGTTGACGGTGCTACCGTTTGAACGAGCGCAGCTACATGTACAGTGTATGTACAGATTTTGCAATGTTCATGCTTTGATCAGGTTCAATTTAAACAGTATCTATTAGCCAAATACTCAGTACATGAATGAAATTAGGCAGCAGAAACAGCCCATTTTAGTTTTCCCCCAGGGTTTCATATTAAATCATTAAAACATGATGAATGTGATTGAAATATTCTTATACTATATACATTTTTCCCTGCTGTCTTCACTGTGACTTGCTTAACCTTTGACGCGACTTGTTTAGAACTGTATGCTCTCGACTGCATGCCTCTATTTTACTTATTTCTACCCTCAATCTTTCCAAGTCACTAATTGTGTGATAAAAATGGCCAAGTCTTGTTGCAAACTTTTCAAGTTTGTAGAACTGTGTGAACACAGCACTGCCTTTGAACATAAAACGCATTTCAATATAATGATAATTTTGAATAAATCGATAAATTCAACACTATTGCCCATACATGCGCAGATCCCGCCCCTCCATATGCGTATATGCCCATCTAATTTTAAAAGATAAATAAAATTCATATTATAACAACCCTCTTGTAGTAATGGCATGTTTCAGAAGAGAAAATTAGAACAATATTTATACAGTGTGATATTGTACATAATCCTAGTTGTAACACCATGATGAAATATTTTAGCATTCGCATTCTATTGAATAAATTGCAACATATTTGAGCCCCTCTCCACTGTTGCTGTTAGGATACATAAAGATTTATTCACAAAACTAGAATTAATGAATTATTTTTCAGTCGTTAATAGCAAGTGGCATGGTTGGTTATCACTGAGGAGGTGAGGGTGTCATCGTGATATGCATTACCGGACGTGCCAAGGAACTAGATTTAAGCAGTTCTTATTTTTAGACGCTGAAAAAACAAAGATTTAAAAAAAATGTTTTCGATCCGGCCAAATTCCGTTGATGTTTAATTTTTGCGATTTTTCAAATAGCTTAAATTTACATAATTTTTAACAAGTTAGGTTTTTTTCTTGTTAGAATAATCGATTCCTTTTGAAACTATAGTACATTAATCATATTTGTAGTTTGCAGTCGATTAAACACAATTTGTATTCGATGTTATATTACGTATGCCTAATGTGTTCTGTCCCGGTTGCATGACTTTTACAAATGGAAATAACAAGTATTTAGATCCGCCACTGTCAGTCTTATTATGACGTACGTCAAAACGTAGACATGACGTCACACTTCATCTTACCCTGCCTTTCATAAACATTGCACTTCGTTAAACATTACGCCTAATAATGCACTGAATTTTCGAGCTAGGAGACCACAAGATTAGAATGATAATCCACGTAAGTTCACAATCATAGTCCAAGACGCGACTTTGCGAGATCTCAGCCATTTTTGACGAGGGAAGTCCTTCTGAGATTGGCGTCAAAAAAATTTCTTGTTAAAAGGTTTAGATTTAGCTCGGATTATTTCCCGCGCTCTAGTATTAGAACTCGCAGTACGAGCCAGCGCTTCGCGCTGGCTCGCTATAAGTAAAACAAAAACACAGAACAAATAGTTCACACCACAGAGTGAATATAACAATGATTTTTGTAAGAATGTTATATCAAATGCTCGAACAATTGTCCTAGTTCTACATGTAACTAACTCACCATGAACTAAGAGAAAGTAAACAAGAATTCCCCGGGTTTGAAGGCTGATTCCACCCATGACATGTTGGTTCAGTGTGTGTAGAAGGTAAAACTAATTTGTAAGAGCTAAATTGAGCTAAGATTCGGAGGTTCTTTGTCTTTGATGGATGTCTCTGGTTTCAAATGCATGCCTATTTAGTTTAGATTACAGGTTTAAATGCTAACTATGTATTCATAATCTTCGTTAAGTCAAGACTCTTCTGGAGACACTGGTCATTTGATCTCGTGTGAGGACTTTAAATGTTTCTATTGAACACTGTTCAAAATTTGTCTGTTGAAAAATGATTATGATGTAGGACAAACATTTCTAGTTCGAGAAAGACATTTAGGTATATTTGACATTACATGTATAAATACTTTCGAAAGAAATTGTATAAACTATGAAGGATGGATGGATAGATAGATAGATAGATAGATAGATAGATAGATAGATAGATAGATAGATAGAGTAAAATTGCAGAAAAGTCCATGGTATAGGTAATAAGTAGAACAAATATATCCAACGATGACTAAGTACACATGGTCCACATTTAATTAATTAAACTTAGCGCTTTCGCCGTGTTGTTCGGCTCTTCAGAGTGTAACACTCTGCATGAAGAACCGAACAACAGGGCGAAAGCGCTAAGTGTAATTAATTAAATTTAATTAATTAAATGTGGATCATGAGTACTTAGTCATCGTTGGATATCTCTCTCTCTCTCTCTCTCTCTCTCTCTCTCTCTCTCTCTATATATATATATATATATATATTTCGTAAAGCATGAAAATCCAACAATACCCTACTTTTTTAAAGTGTCGGATCTAAAAGCTTGATACAAGGTTAAAAAGAAAGAAAAAACCATAACGCTGTTGGTTATGTAAACTTCAAATTTTCGACACAACCCGCGTATTTACCAAGAGACATATATTACATAAACAAATATCCCACACTCAGATACTACACCATACTACGAAAGAATGATACACTGATATTCTGAATTGAGAAAAATGATTTTTTTTTTTCCCCTTCAGTACATCGAGGTATTCTTGTTAACAGTGTAGATTATTAATATTTGTCGTTTTTTTTCTTGTTTTTGTTTTTTGTTTTTGTTTTTTAGGTGTATGATATTTGTTTATGTAATATATGTCGTCGAAAATTTGAGGTTTAAATACGTAACAGTATCGTGGCCTTTTACGTTCATTTTCCAGAAACAAAATGCACGTATACGTATATTGTGATGTACGTTAATCAATTGAAATCTTCGATTCTTTTGATTTTTGTAAGAATGTTATAACAAACGCTCGAACAATATATATATCCCATTTCCATTCTCAATGATCGTGTAGCGTGTGACAGCGTGGCGAGAATTCCATCGTCATCGAAAGCAAGTTTTATGACTTGCCTAGATGGTCGAGTGGTCTAGCGCGCTGGTTGCATGCTGGAGATTTGGTTCCGCAGGTCATGAGTTCAACCCCGGATAGGGGCGGAAGTGGGTTAAGTTGATTCGGTACAGTTGTAAATAAGTAATGAAAATCAGAATAACACATTCTATAAAAAACAATCATTTACTGCTAGCGCTTTCTCCATGTCTTCATCAGGCAGTTCAAATATACAATTTTTTTTAGCAACGTCTTTGTTATGACGTCAATACGCAACTTCCGAGGTATCAGCTCTTCTGTGCTAAAGGTACATTGTATGTTCAGTGTTCTGTTGAACGCTTGAGTACAAGACGTATACATAGACTAGCTATGTAAATACGGATAAAAGTAATGAAAGTGTAAATTTTGTTTATATCAGCCGTTGGTATACATTAAACTGACCGTATCAAGAATTATATTTGATTGAATTAGGCCATTAAATTAAATATGAAATTATTTTTTATTTCCTCTTCTGAACGAGTGATATTTTAATCAAAGAAAAAAGGTGATTATCGATTTTTGTTTGAGCTA
The DNA here is from genome assembly GCF_947568905.1 of Ostrea edulis. Classification (NCBI taxonomy): domain Eukaryota; kingdom Metazoa; phylum Mollusca; class Bivalvia; order Ostreida; family Ostreidae; genus Ostrea; species Ostrea edulis. The sequence goes on from NC_079172.1 coordinate 56,411,770, forward strand.
TTTTATTATTAAATACTAATATGTCTTACGGCGTGACCGTGTTTGAGGGCGAAACAAAAAGTAATAACATTAGTGTCTATATCCAAAACAGGACAAAAACAACCCGAAGTTAGCACGAGGACAGAGCTTTACCAAAGCATCCTAATTTTGGACATTTGACCCGCCTCTATATTGAACGCGGGAAATATAACGCAATGGAAAACGTTCACTCCCAGACGCTTGATTTTATCGGTGGTTAGCTGAACGCTTGAATCAAATGTAAACAATATGGCGAACCGCTATTTCGCACTGACAGTGGTGCAGTTGAAGAAGGAGCTTGCATGTAGAAACGCCACGACACAAGGAAGGAAGATAGATTTAGTTAGACGGTATATTTAACTTCTTTATTCTGCTGTTTTACCGAAAAGTTTCATTTAAAAAAACCCTGTAAAGTTAGGCTGTGTTAGCATATAGTCACGGTATCTAGATCTGGTATTACATACTAGTACGTATTTCATCTCGAAAAAGATATTCGCACGAGATATTGCTTGACTTCTCAGAGTGTGGTCTACATACTTCTTTGGCTGCTATATCTGGGATATCAGAATCTTTGTTTTATTTATCAATATAGGAATTTTAATCAACAGCTACAAAGAAAGGGATTGGGGGGGGGGGGTGTATTCAAAGGCTCATGACTATGCTTGAGTCTCACTCTGTATATAAAGCCTTTATTGTATATTTTGTCAGCATTCATAAATCTTCAGGGGATCAAACCTGAACATTTACTGTCTTAAAGGTTAAACTTGTCATAAAGTTTCCTTCATTCCTTAAAATGCTACATACATGTATGTAATGTACTCTTAGTCTATCATCTTGAATGATGTATTTGCCCGTTTCAGATTAGAAGCATATGACAGAAATGCCAAATTCCAGCAGCCACCTGTTCTGTTACCAGATCCTTTGGACGTAAACTGGCCTACAACAGGATTCCAACAACTCAATTTAGAGCACAGGAAATTACTACCTTCCATTACAAGGGAACAGATAGAAGCCTATTTTCTCCATAGACTTGCTGGTATTTATGCATTGAAAGCAATGATAGTTTTCATTTTTCTCCATAGTATATCTCATTCAATTCATTCCTTGCAAATGATAATATAACTAGTGAAATGAACATACACAGATCTGGAAATTTTTTCCAGTTGTACAGTTGCTAAATTATGGGGGGGGGGGGGGGGTAGTGTTAAATAAAGTCCATGGTTATCTGCATATCATATGCAAAAATTATGAAAAATTATACTTTTTTTTCAATTCAGGAGAGAGGTCCTTCCTTTCCCTCAAAGCTTTCCCCAAGAAATTCTTATGCTTAAATAAACATCATTTTATATACCCGGTACATCACAGGCACTTGTTTCTGTAAATAACTGACGACCTCTGTATACTACTAATAACACATAAGTTATTTACAGAAACAAGTGCGGTACATGTATGTATTACATGTAATTATGATTCACTTTTGTCATGAATAAATATATGCTATATCATATTTCAGGAGATAATGAAGCGGCATGTGATATCAAGGCAGTTAAGAATGGGGAACTATTGTACCAATCCGAGAGAGTTTTGGCATGCTCAGTTATCATTGAAAATGATGTATTTTTTACTGGAATAGTCAGTGCAGCCATGAAAAATAAGGTAATTATCAAATTTTTTATTCAACGCAATTTGATAAACATGGATACGCTTTATCAAGTTTTTGCTTTAATCAAGAATATTTTAGTAGATATTTCCAAATAAATATTCCGGGGTATATGAATAAATAGTCAGCAGTATGATACTGAAAAACATGTACATGTATGTGTAGTTTGGTCATTTAAAAAATATATACATGTATTCACTGACTATTTCAAAGAAATCACTGTCTAATTTGAAAGGTTATTACAGGTCACATACAGCTATAAACTAAGGCTGGAGAAAGAATCTGGAGATGTGCTAAACTCACACTGTGAATGCCCTGCAGGCAAAGGCCCAAATGGTACATGCAAGCACCTAGCTGCTTGCATGATAATGCTTGAAATTTTTATTGAGAATGGTGAAGTGGCGGTGCAGAAATCATGTACAGAAAATTTGATGATGTTCAACAAGCCAAAGGCATCCCATAAAGGTTGGAATATAAAAATATGCATGGACAACAGCATATAATTACATAAAAGTAGAAAATTCAAATTTGAGTCAACTTTTCCATCTGTGTTGATATATACAATGTGTCATATTATATAAAATTGGGAGGTACAATTAACAAATTCATGTTCTTTTTCATGCATTCAGGATCTCCAGTCAAAGTTGAAAAAATTACAATTGGGAAGAGAAAATCAGCGGTTCATTTGGATGACCCACGACCAGAAAAGTTTAGGCATGTAGAGGGCGTGCAAGACCGGGTCAGGAACCTATTAATCAACTATACATCAAATACTTCTGAAGATATTGCATTTCGTTATCTTTATGAGAGAGAGCAGATTTGAAGGTGACTTACAAATTTTGAAAAGTCAATACTTATTTAATTTAGATTCACCATGGAGTGTGACCTTGAATGTAATTAATAATACATCAGGGCATTTAGCTTTTTGGTCAGTTTGTCTGTCTTTTGAATACCAAGTGATGGGGCTTCATATATAAAATAAAATGTTTCTTCTTTCTCACAAAATTTGTGACCTTGACTTTTTTATTTCACTTTGCCATTACTTAATATATCACATTGGGTTTTGCATGTTGTTGTTGACCTTCGCATATGACCAATATGTTTTTAAACCTAACTATAACTTTGCCTACATTTCATGGTTATCTAGTCTTAATCTTATCTTTGAAATAATGTGTATATATAATGTGTACAGTTTTCATACAATATAATAAAATTTAACTTATTTTCAGTCTGCAATTCATGACCACCACTACTTATCACTGCCTTTCACAGAATACTGGGTGGATAAAGCATTACAGGTACTTTCAAAATCATAAAATAATTTGGAGATGGGACTCTATGGCTAAATGAATTTTTGCTTGCCGCAGAACTGTATAAAACTATATAAGTACATGACATCAATTATATAAAAATAGCTTCATGTATTACCTATCAACTAAGATCAGTCATATATATTATGACGATTTATGATTAAAGTCTTTTCTAGATTTTTATCCCCCTTTCATTTCACAGGTAACTGAATCAGAGGTGGCAAGCATTGAAAAAGAAACAAGGGGACAATCTACAAGTAAGAGATAGTTTGCAGAGAGAATGTGGAGAATCACAGCATCAAATTTTGGGCAGATTTCAAGAATGACAGACAGATGTAACAAACAGAAGCTTTGCAAATCATTGATATCTATCAAGAGCCTCACCACTCCTGCAGTCACTCACGGAAAATCATATGGAAAAAAAGCTATCAAAAAATTTGAAGATAACCACAACATAAGAGTTCATGAGAAGGGTTTATTCATTTGTTCAAAAATGCCATTTCTAGGTGCAACACCAGATGGGGTTATAGATGATAAATATATAATAGAGGTAAAATGTCCTTATAAAGGGCGGAAAGAAGAAATCAACACAAACACAATGGAATATTTCACTTATTTAGAGGTAGTGGGTGGGGAAATCAAACTGAAAATATCTTCGAATTACTATGATCAAATTCAGGGACAACTGTATATAAGTGGCAGACAATTTTGTTATTTTATGGTGTATACACTAAAGTCACTATTTGTAGAAATTATTGAAATCAACAGAGAATACTGTGAAATGTGCCTTATACCAAAACTGGAGTCGTTTTACACAAAACATTATAGACCTTTCATTGCCTCAAATTTATAAATGACTGCAAATTAGGCCAATTAAAATTAATTGATAGATTATCATCCCCGCCCGCCCCTCAAAAAAGGGCCCATCCCGATTTTTTTAACGCAAAAATTATGATTTCAAACAAACTTGCTTCCCAGTGACATGAGTGAATGATTAAAGTCACAGAATGTTGGTTTTATATATATATATACATGTATATATATATATATATATATATATATATATATATATATATGTGTGTGTGTGTGTGTGTGTGTGTGTGTGTGTGTGTGTGTGTGTGTGTGAATCTTTGAATTTCTTACTTGATTAACACTTTATGTGATGTCTGTTTTCATTAAAAACATTTTCTCAGGAAATAAAAATTAAAAATTAAAATCCTCCCACCCGCCCCATATTTTTTGGGGACCCCAGATGATAATCTACTAATTAGGTTAAATTGGCCTTACTTTGAAACCACCTCCTTCTGTACTACTTAAATGTATGCTACAAATGAAACAATATATTTCCATAAAATTGACTATATGTTGTGAAGTATTGCAGGGAACACTTCAGATTGCCTAATAAAATTGCCCCCAATATGTAATCAAATTTTGGACTTTTCATTATGTGAATATGGTGTGATATTTTCTAAATTTAAAAATATTAACCAAAGCAATAGCTTGGATCAGTATTTTCAAACTCAGTAAATATCAGAATAGAGATAAATTTTATGATGGTGAATATCTTACAATGCTAACAAGCATATCTTATATGAATTATATTTAGATAAATAAATGCTCGTGCCACTACCTTCATATATATATATTATTCATATATGTATGAATTCAATAAAACCAATTGTTGAGGAGTGATCATCATAAAATGTGATTAATTCACAAAAAAAGATATGAATTGAGAAAACCTGTTTAAAACTGCACATCATCATTTAGTCTCTTTTGCTTTAATATTATCACAACTTATGCAAATTTATCTACAATTGACCTTCTAAAATTGCTTAGCACAAAGCAGATATAAATGATTCGGGATCCAAGCTGAATTTTGCTGTGACTAAGTTCATTCTTTAGAATTTTAAAACGTTTTGCCAGACCAATGACCCTTTCTACATGTATACGTTTTGAAGCTACACGTCGATCATGTACTACTTCATGGGCTTCAAGTTGGGATTTACCTTTCAAAAATGTTGGAGTATTTACTTGAACATCCTTGTTAGCAAAGAGATCTTGCACCATGATGCCTCGATCAGCCATGATGCTGTCGCCTTTCTCAAACATACCATCTTTCAATAAATCAGATCTTTCAATAATCATTCTATCACTTGCAGACCCACCATAAGCATCGGAAACATATGACACAGCCCCTCTGGGAGTCACTCCAATCATTGCCTTTATAGTATTGCTATGCTTATAATTTGACCAAGTGATAGACTGAGCATTGACGTCAGACGGCTTCTCAACTGATATTTCGGTGGCATCCAGTATAACCATAGTGTTTGCAAACTTCTCTGCAAAATTTGAAGGCATACAATCTTGAACTGTCTCTTGTGATGGCCATATGTTCATTTCCTTTAACTGGAAATACAAAAAAATTATCCAGGTTGTTACAATCCTAGATACAGTTGACACTGAAACTTGAAAGAAAAGTGACAATTCAAAATCCTCTTTAGCCTGTCTCAATTTCATCAAAGTTAAAAAAAGTTGATCCCTTGGTTCTAAAGTTACACATTTGTAATCTAATTCATTCACACATGGACCAAGACAGTGATAAAATATCATAAACTGATCGTAATTACTGAAACCAGTGTAATACGAAACAGCATCTGCATTATCTTTAAAATTTTCAATGGAACATTTCATAGCAAAGGGATTTTGCACAACTTTTCCCCCTAGATCCTGGATTTCTGTTGGTGTTTGATCAGCCTGCCCAGTCTTTACTGTATGATCTATAACCACTTCTTGCTCTACACCTGTAATATACATGTACAAATAAAAATAGGTGGAGATTTCACGTGTCTTAGCAATACAGTAACTCGCTTTAATCTTTAACTGAAAGTCCAGAATGTTTTTCAGTTCTTTTGATGTGGTGCATGTTCTTTTTTCCCTTTTGGACTTAACCTAACATAACTTAAATGCCCTATCAGCAAATTTCTGACATTGCATATATTTGTGGACCTTTACATTGTGACATTATAGTTAAATGGCCTATCAAAGCATTGTTTTACATGCAGTGGATATGGCTAAATGCAGACTTAAAGATTCCTTTATGTCTGTGCATGTGACACAACAAGCACTAAAGTATCCTCATTATACCCATGGCCATAATGTCAGGTTCCTCCAGTGGTTGGTGTCTCCTCTTAAATCTTAACTGCCTTGGGCTTGGGGCAGAAACTTCCTCCCCCGGGATCAGAATGGAAGGAACAGCATCTTCTTTAAGGCGAAGGCGGTCAGCTGAAAACAAAATTTTATTATCCTTATAGCAAGATGATGAAGCTCTTTCAATTTTCTTAATTTTTGAAAGAGCTTTTCATTTTTTGTTATGAGCTTGATACCAAAAAAATAAATACATGAATTAAAAGGCATATTTTAAATCACTTAATTCTTGTTTTTGGTTGGATAAAGTTTAAAAAGATTTATTTCTTTTGGTCTGCAAAGGCAAAGGGGGGTAGGGTTTATTTAAATATATTTCAACTTTTGAATATGCTAATTGTAAAACCTGGCATACAAATGATATTATGAATGAAAACATTAAGGTACAGTGTCCTAGGAAAATTCCCCTTCCATCTATGTCATACATTTTGTGACTAAAAAGTGAATTGTTAATGCTTTAATATTTAAAAAGTCAAAAGATAACTGATTATTGTTGGTAATTAAATTATTCCAACACTAATATTGCTGAATATTTATTGTTAGGACTATTTTTTGCTTTACATACACTTTATGTATGGTTATTTGGTTATCTTAGCAAGATTATTATAATATTACTTGCCTGTCATTACCATTCCCTTCGTCATTCTGAAATATAAAAGAAAACAGAAAGCAACACGAACACATGCAAATCAAATAAATGCAATGTAATTCAAAGTTCTTGCACTTGACGTATGTACATACAAGCAATATGAAATCATTAATGCAATACAGACTAGGAATTGCATCATCTGAACTGTCTTCATTGTTAAGAAGACTAACTTGTTCTAAGAAATAGAGGAAGGAAGCTCTAGTATATAGCCAGAATTTGTAAGTGATGAGCCCTTTTATCAAAATTTCCAACACGCAATAAGAAGCAATTACTTGGCCTGTATTTATGACATCAAATTGAAACTCAAATTGAATATGAATAAAAACGGAAGACAAATATCATCATAAAGTTTATAAAATGTATTTTACATTGATAATGATCGATATTATGGCTTCTAACCTGACGTGTCCCTGTAATAACTTTCGCGGAAGTGAAGGTGGCAAACAACATCTGCATTCTTAGGCTCCCACAACTTTTTTGATTTCGGATCAATTCTTTTGATTGCAACAATCCACTGAAAACGTTTATATTTGTCTTTTGGGAACTGATGTCCACCATAATTACTGAAGAGCGGCACAGAACATGTCGACGATCACTCGCTTCGCGCTTTGTTTACCGTGGATTCAAGCGTCTCAAACGCACAGTTAACCACCGATACCTCATCGGCATTAAATGAACAAGAGCAACGCCAACGTGGCATAATACGCCCGTAGATTTTGCTCAAGGAAAACATATTTTAGTGGGATTCATATTTTAGTGAAGTTAGCACTGTCCTCTGTGATCTAATTCATTATTATGCTTGTAGAAATGGATATCAAGATATAAAGAGGAATAGCCTTAGAATGCGCTACTTCATAAATATGCTAATATACCACACACCTTTGCTTGAAACAGTTAGTGCTAAAGTATAAGTACAGGTACAGTATACTGAAATGCAATATTTAAAACACAAGTCTATAAACTTAGTATACCAGATTAGTAACCAAGCCAAATCATCTTGTGGTCAGAATAGTAAACTTCACGTGTTCCGTGCACAATTTCTTTGTCCAAGTTATAGAAGATGAGATCTAGTGTTGATCCATAGTCTGTTGTTGGAGTGGGTATTGCTTGTTTATATTGAAGATTTTTCATCATGAGGTTGTTGAGGGCGATTTTGTCAGAGTTCTTGGTACATCAAATATACCAAGTTATAACATCCTGGAGCTTGCGGTTCGGTTTGTATCCTGCCATCATGGTGATCAAATATACCAAGTTATAATATCCAGGAGCTTACGGTTCGGTTTGTATCCTGCCCACAAGGTTTTCCTAATAAGTGATACTACGACCTTGACCTCTGACCTTGAAAAACAATAGGCACCTTCCTCTCATCATGATGATCAAATATACCAAGTTATAATATCCTGGAGCTTACGGTTCGGTTTGTATCCTGTCCACAAGGTTTTCCTAAAAAGTGATACTACGACCTTGACCTTTTACCTCTGACCTTGAAAAACAATAGGCATCTTCCTCTCATCATGGTGATCAAATGTACCAAGTTCTTATGGTTCAGTCTGTATCCTGCCCACAAGGTCCGGACAGACAGACGGACGACGCCATACCATAATACGTCCCGTCTTCGACAGGCGTATAAAAACCAAACCGGACGGGTGTTTTCCATTGATGTAAACAGTGCATTGTGACGTCATATTCAACGTCGGTATTTAGCAAATTTACAAACATAGGAGACATGGCACAAGATCGCGTTAATCAATGAGTGATTATATATGAATAATTTAATTCTTATTGTATCCTTGTCTCTGATTGGTCAAATTCCAATTGAGGAACGCAGGTTATTTTTTGTATAACCTGGTTTGGTCAGCTGGTTTAGTATGGGGACACCCCACCCCCTTGACAACCAGATGTCGGAACTATTTTTTTCTCTCTTTCTCTCTAAATTTACATCGCAGCACTGTTTTCAGCTTTCTATGGAATAGAAAGTCAACGTGCACAATAAGATACTTCGGTTTGATACACATGTTGTTTTCTCGTTGTCAATAGTAGCATCTACTTGTACGCAAATCACTGTTGTAAAATATCTTTCTCTGTATGTATGGTCGAATAATTGATTAAAACAAAGATATTATTTTCGAATTAATGATTTGCCAAGTAAACATTACCCTGTTATTTCTCACTGGGGAAAAGGGGGGGGGGGTGTGAGTTGTTTCATTGCTTGATCCGTCTTTCAACAAAGCAAACAGAAATTCATACATCACATTTTATTACAAGACGTCAGACACATTGACATATACACTGGATCGTGATTTGTCATTTGCTTACATATTTTCTTGCGTTGGACTTACTATTAGCGACAACATTGCATACAAGGGTAAGTTTCCACCCAGTATAAGTTTTCACAGAGTTGAAAGCCGCAAATTATTGCATTTTCTGATATTTGAATATTTATTTTGGGTAGGCCTAAACAATGCAGTTTCCCGTATTTTCTCAGCCTGTCGGAGATGAGCAACTTCAAAGTCGATCTCTATCTCTAAGGGGCAGCGAAATACGCATTGCATGGATAGTCTACACATATGTTCTATCATGACAAACTTTACTTTCGATACAATATTTTGATAAATGGTTAGACTCCGTAGAACTAAGATTAAAGATGGCAATCTTCACAGCTAGACGTTGTTGCTAAGTGAATCATTGCGCGGCTCAGTTGACTTGTATTTTTCCGAGTTTATGTACATTTTGATAAACGAAGGTTAGCATCTTTGTCTCTTGCATTAAATTATAAAGAATGACTTTAATTCTGGGGCAAGTTATACGAGTATACGCGGATTATAAAAAAAGCGTAAACTGACCCAAACCAGATTATACTCGTATAACTTGCCCCAGAATTAAAGTCATTCCTTAATTAAAAAAAATAAGATTTACATGCTTTTACGGATTTTATGTAACATCTCAGAACGACGTGAACTAGGGTAGACAAGATTCAAAATGGAGAAATACATGCCCACGTGCTAATATTCGAATCGACGCCATTGGGACCAAATTTTCAAGTTCCATAGGTATGATTTAATTTTTTATTAGTTTTCTATATTTTCGTTTTAAACGTATATACGTGTTACCTATAGGGAGAGCTCCGCTCTCACGGCCCGAAGGGCCGTGAGAGGGCTTCGCCCTCTAATAAACTTACTAATATTGTGTGTCCCTGCAGTTTGGGTGGTTGCATGATGTCGGATAATCGGCATTTAGGCAATATATGAAGGCAACGATAAGCATTTGTACCCACCGCGCGAGGACGATATTATGTTTTGCGTCTCACTGTGCGCAAGAGTTCCACAAAGGAAAAGAACTATTAGGCAACTAGGAAATCGGGTATTAAACGAGTCCTTTGTGACATCACAAAAATGTTAACCGGTAGCGTTTGGTAATTTTGTAAAAATATTATATTAAATTGTAGTTCAATTGTTAAAATGATTATTTTCTATTAAGGCTTGAATTAATTTTTTTTTTTATAAAATAGTCCTCTTTGGCTTTGTGAGTTATTTCATTTTCAGTCCACATTTTAAAGAACGGGAACACTTTAAATCTACCACTCTCGCATTCCGCAAAATGTTCACTACATTTTATCATTATATATATCCAATAATAAAAGTCAAGAAACACAAAACTCGAATAACATTTCACTGTTAGCGCTTTCGGCTTTAATGCCTCTTCAGACAGTTATAAAATGAAATAATTATAAGTTATAGACTTTGTATGGGAAAATATGACGACCGAGTTTTTTGGCGCGTAGACGGACCGAGCTTGCGAGGTCCGTCCGCGACAAAAAACGAGGTCGTCATATTTCCCATACAAAGTCTATAACCTTTTTATTATATACTTTCAATTTCATTTAGAAACTAACAATAATTTTATTTTTAACAATAACTTTATCAGTTTAACTGAGTAAAAGATGAAAAACACGAAAAATTTGAATTTTAACGGCGTAGAAATTTGATTGTGACGTAATGTTTGCGGGCCGGAATGTTTCCGGGCATATATCGTGTGATATATGCCCGCAAACTTTTAAAGAAAAAAGAAGAGATGAAATTGAAAGTATATAATAATATTGCTAAGTAACGTCAACATATCACGACGTAAGTAATTGTCCTTTGTTACGTCATAATAAATTACACTGGTAGCGGTATAATACACGCAATATTAGACAATACTTGGAAATCAATTTAGTCCAGTCATTCTAGCCAAAAATATGGCATAACCTCAAACTAATTGCAACAGAAATGTTTTTGTTTTCAAACGGTGAATGAAGGGATACTCTAGCATATATTAAAACTCGAGAACGCAGAACAAAGGGGAAATGTGTATTTTGGGGACAAAACCTTCAATTCTGAAATAAAATCGCCAAAAACTGGGAATTATGAGTTATCTTAACACATGTCAAAAATAAAAGGAATACCATTATTATAATTACCAAGAACGATGTAGACATTCACAAAATACTCTATTCATACCCAAATTTTAAGTGAATGAAGTTTTAATGGGGGTAAAATGCCTTATTTTGGACGAAAAATCGATGAAAACTGGTAACGGATAATGTAAAATTCATAATCATTATTGTTGGAACAAAATGTGATACTATTTCTAAGAAAAGGTTAAAGAAGTGATAATTAATTTACATAAATAATTAGACACTTGGAGATTTTAATATCAGGAGTATGTATGCTCACGTAATAAATGTTCCGTCTGTTCGTTTGTATATCAATACGCAAAATATGTTTTAGTTTAAAAACATGGACATATCAAAGATTCAAAAGTTTTCTCTCCGACAGTACGACAGCATTTCACTCGTCAGTGTCCGTATTTGAATTGGAGCAACCGTTTCCTCAACATTCACCACATGCCGAGGAACATTCAAGTCCATTCTTTCTGCATGATCACCTATTCGTATCACAATTTGTTTTACAATTACATCTTATGATATTAAGCAGATATGGTGGTGCCTGCATCTTTAAGACACTTAATTGGGAGAAGCTTCTCATTCACTTGTTTCCATCCCCATTCACAAGGATCTAACTGTTCAGGTCCGATCCAACATTGTACTTGCAAGTATGTTCGCAGGATATGAAATATCGCTGCATCAGATGTTGGTGGTAAGGTGCAAATTTGGACACATGTTTTATTTGATAAAACTCTGCTAACAAATTTTCTGTACCGGAGGACGTTCAATCCTTCGTAGGGTATTCCACCGTAAAGAGAAGAAATAAGTAGTTCACCTGCAGTGATTATTTCTTCGCTTGCTTGAGCATTGCAGAAATTGTGGGCTTGTGATTTCACAAAATCGTTCGCTTCAATTTTTTTTTAGCACAACTCCTTTTCCGACACCAAACATGCGTGAGGTTGTGTCACAACCACTTATAGCATGTACTAATGGCAACAGAGAACACGTTTCAGGACCAAGCACAACTAACGTCTTCAGAACATCCCAAATTTTCGTGGTAAGCTTTGACGAACTTAAAGTCTTGAAAAAAATCTGATAGGAAGTCAATTTAGCATGGTACAGAAGAATGACAAGGAGGTCTGTATCTTCTCCTAGTAATACAGTTGGTCGTGTTTTAGAGGATTCTACCGCAGTTTGCGCTATCAAAACATCTGCATCCGCTTCCGCATGTTTTGTCTGTAGTCCATTGGTTGTTAGTTTTTCGCTTCGCAGATTTATAAATGCCTGTTTGTTCTCTTTGTTCGCCAAGAATACTTCCTTCTTAGATTTAAACGGCGTTCGCTCTGTGAAACTAACCTTTGTACCTATAATTCCTTTTGTGCGTCGCTGTTGTGTTGAATCTTTTGTGTTTGGACCTGCAATGTAACCATCAAACACGATAGTAACATCAGTATTGTAATTGTAAACAATGAAGTCAATATATTTCTGACATATGTCACCAAAGGACTGTCCATTTGTCCACTGAATTCGATGCAACAAAGATCCACCATCAATGACATAGTGCACATTTGTCTCTAGTATATGAACAGCAGAACAGTCACCTTTACTCCAGATTGCATCTCCAAGTGCTGACTTCTGTGGAATTCTCATCAGTCCACTAGAATCAAAGATTGAACTCGGATGACTACAGAGTTCATATGTAAATATTTCTTCTTGATTTTCGCCAATGTTATTTGCAGCAGCAAGGAAACGCTGAAACAAAAGCTGGGAATCTACAGTAATAACATCATCATCAACTTTGATTGCTGACTTGGCGCTTAAAATGATAGATTGGTCCTTCTTTTTGAATGAAAATTCGTTTATCTGTTTGCCATCCATAGATGATAATATTTTGATGCCCAGCTCTCTGGAATTGTCAACATTTACACGTGAATCAGCCGTTACACCTGTTTCTATGTTACGTAAGCTATGTCCTCAACGAAAGGATCTCGTTCGACAAGAAATGATAGGATTGTTTTCACATCACTACAGTCTCTTATTCGCCTTGATTCGCCATCCTCTTTGTGCTGATCACTTGAATTATAATTAACTCCAGTGAACTCTTGCATAGCGTGGTTGATTTCCGAACAGTCTGGCATAGACAAAATCCACTGAGCTCTCTGGCCCTCAGACATTCCTCTGCCCCTTGTCATGCCACCAGTGGTCTTCAAACTTCTCATCAATACCTATTAAGATGTTTTAGTTATCATTCAATAACAAAATGATTTCTCGTGGTATTATGTTATGTTGAACATTTGAAGTTTTTGTAATTAAATGTCCTATACATGTATTTGAATGCAATTTCAAACAGACAGAACATAATTGCATAATTTGCATCTATTTGTATTACTGATATACTGCCGGTAATGTAATCTTCCTTCAATAATATGCAATATATTACCTGCTCAATCATTAAATCTGATGAGAGTCCAGCCCATAACTTGTCACTGCGTCTTACTACATGGCACCCGGACTGGAAGAAAGCTGACACATCTGGATTCGTTTCTTCCATGCCGTTCATTTGTTGTAAATATACACGAGCTGATTTCACGTAATTGTTATGTCCAGAGGCAGCAAGGTATGGTAGCATTTCTTTAATGGTGTGTAAATGAAGGTTCCAATCCCCTACTCTTTCTGCCTTGATGAATCTGCGTAGAATATCCACCATATCCATGAACTGAAACCATAGCTTTGACGTACGGAATGATTTGTGTGATTCTTTGAAACTTTCTAGTTTACAATTTATATAGTCCAACAAAGAGTTATGGCATACTTCAGTAATATTTGCTTCTCTATTTATCAAAGCATCAAATATTTTTTCTGCATCGAACAGTTCCATTGTTGCATGGTCACTTTGTTCATCTGCGTGACTTTCTTTCTCAGTCTTCAAGGGATATGCAATAAATCTTCGAAATTATTATCGATGTGAGTGTTGTGTCTGTTAAAAAATATCCTCTTACTGCACGTGCAATTGCTTTTCCATTCAGCATATGCGATACTGTATTAGGAGCATAGACAAGACTCGAGTAGCTCAGAAAGTCCAGAACCGTCCATCATATGACCGATACAACCTGCAAAACTCATTTCTAAATGAAAGCCTCCTAGCCTCAAAATTACAGACTTCAACGGACTGTCCATAGGTTCCAGTTCTACTATATGCATTGCCTTCCAATATAGTGGTTGGTCAAAAGTAAGAATTGGTGTAAAACTATGCGTTTTTGCTTCCTTGCTGACGAAGTATAGTGTTGAGTTTATGCATGTAAGATCATTTGGGTTCATGTCTATCATGGGTAGAAACACAACTGACGACTTGCCAGGATAATCATCGTTCATCACTTTGTGCATAATAGCTGACCAAGAAGGTACCTTGAAGGAGAGAGGCCAACATATCTTTGTCAAAAGGTCCAGTTTCCACGTTCTATCAATCTTCTGTGTCTCGTAGTTTAAGCTTTCGAATTCCAGATGGAAAGGTTGATTTGGTTGTCCTTTATAATACTCTATTGTGATTTTCGAAAGTTGTGCAATCTCCTGTAATGTTGGTGAGCACCTAGGAACACGTCTCTGTAGCATTTTGCCAGGAGTGATTGTTGCAATCATACCCATACCATGGAATGTTCAATGTCCGTCAAAAGTTTTGGTCGACATTGTCTGAATGAATGATTGTGTCCTTCTCAACAGATAGAGAATTTTTGTCATGAGAGGCAGCTGCATTCAATTCAAACCTTTGAACCTCTGTGTACGATGATGCAAATCCAAGACTGTTCAATGTGTCCAACAAAAATCTTGACCCAAAGTGATGGTGCATTTGTACACCGAGAGATATTTGCAGTGGTGCAATGATTGTCCTAGGACGTATTGCCTGAATTATAGCCTGTCCAACCGATGCAACTTTAACGAGGCAATCATTTTCGCTGAACAATCGTCTTTAAAATAGCTGTAAGGATCCAGGTAAGAATTCTGTGTTTTTCTCTTTAAGTAAATCTGCTGGAGAAGGATACTCAGATCTCTCAGAATCAATGTTCATTATATCTGCTTTTATAAGATTTGCAGCAGTTTTGATGATTGACATTTTTTCTTCTTCTGCATTCTCGTAACACAGCTTGCTATGAAATTCGTTCAGTACAGTTGCTGTCTTCCTTAAGGTGACAACATTTGATTTTCCGTTGATTTCGCTTATGAAAACATCAGAACCAAAACGAGCTTGCAATCTCTTCTTCATGTGCACTGCACTGAATGCCCTTTCACCGCACATCTCCTCCATATCTTTGACGAGGTCATTTATTTTAACTGGTTCACTTTGTCTTTCTTCTAGAGACTTCACCACCTTCAAAAACGATTCCTCTGATATATCGTCCTTGGGTCCTCTAGGGGTTGTTCTTTTATGTTCCGAATGATATTGTTTAGCTGTTGGAATTTGTTTACCAGTTCGAAAATTCACACTACATGTTTGGTGGTAAATTGAATCGGCAGCATGCAAATCAGCCGGGGTGAGGGTAAGCCTTCTAAGAACTATATCTGACTATTCATCATTTCTTTCTCGGCATATGTCTGTTAGTTTCTTTGAAAAATCTACAGTTCTGATAGGAAATACATCAATTCCACGTTTCTTATCAGAAAATTTTGCTGGTTTGCCACAATATAAACAGTTCTTGTCAAAGTGAAAAGTCTGTGTTTTTGAGCGGAGATCGCGACTTGATTCAAGACTTGTTGATTTAGACACGGAATCTTTTTTTATTGTGTTGAGATTTGTGTAATCACGACGGCATGTTTTATGCACTCTTTGGCCAGGCGTTGTTAAAATTGAGTCGTTTCTCACGGCACTTGTCTTGTTTACATTTATGCTACCCTTTTCTCTCAGTTGCACAACATCTTCACCATTATCAAGAGATGTATTGCAAAAGACACAGAGTTCCATCATTACCTAAAAATGAAAAAGTCGATGCAATTAACATTTTAGTGACAAATACCTAATGCTTGGAAAACATCTGATTTCGTGAAATAAAGTTATTTGAAATCCTGCAGAGTATTTTTTCTAAAACAGCTGAAAATTTTTCAAGCATTAATATTTCTTTGCTACGTATCATCATTTGTGAATATTGCATTTCATAAAGCTATAAAAGTTTATTCATTGATAATGCATACGTTACTGTTTTCCTTGTATCCATGTTATGCGATATTTAAATGCTAACTATTAAGAAATAATGATACGAACTGCTTTCCATACTTTTTAGCTCACCTGAACCGAAGGTTCAAGTGAGCTATTCTGATCACATTTTGTCCGGCGTCCGTCTGTCTGTCTGTCCGTCTGTCTGTAAACTTTTCACATTTTCGACTTCTTCTCCAGAACCACTGGGCCAATTTCAACCTAATTTGGCCAAAAGCATCCTTGGGTAAAGGGCTTTCAAGTTTGTTCAAATGAAGGGCCATGTCCCTTTCAAAGGGGAGATAATCACAAAAATGCAAAAATAGGGTGGGGTCATTTAAAAATCTTCTTCTCAAGAACCACTGGGCCAGAAGAGCTGAAATTTACCTGAAAGCTTCCTGACATATTGCAGATTCAAGTTTGTTCAAATCATGGCCCCCGGTGGTAGGATGGGGCCAAAAGGGGGGATCAAAGTTTTACATACAAATATATAGGGAAAAACTTTAAAAATCTTCTTCTCAAGAACCACTAAGCCAGAAAAGCTGATTTTTACATGAAAACTTTCTGACATAGTGCAGATTCAAGTTTGTTCAAATCATGACCCCCGGGGATAAGATGGGGCCCCAAGGGGGGATCAAAGTTTTACACACAAATATATAGGGAAAAACTTTAAAAATCTTCTTCTCAAGAACCACTAAGCCAGAAAAGCTGAGATTTACACGAAAGATAGAGAAATTTGGCCATAGTTTTGATTAGGAATACGTTAATGTAATGGTAGTGGAGTAAATGTTTCGTCCGTGCAGAATGGCACTTTTTACCTCACGAAATTCACCACCATGCATATTCATAGCTGCGCTACGTAAACAAAGTTGTGATCGTGATGTCCGAGTGCTGCGAGTTTCAATACTGTTTATGTATTTTTGAGCAGTGGGAGATTAGTGACATTTTGTATCAAAAAAGCGGAAATAAGTGCATGTTCAAGTGAAATTCTTATGGTTCGGTATGCCACACACTAGTCACGGAGGTAAAGGGAAACGAAAGCGAAAAAACAGCAAGCCTATGAAAAATGTGAGGTACAAGCTCCATGTGAGTCCAAACAAAGAGGAGGCCATTATCGACGAACCAGGCGTGTTCGAGTGTGTTTCTGACTGTAATTTAGATGAAAGCCAGAGAAAACAGGAAACAGACTTGGGTGGTGAGTCTTTCGGTACAAATGTAAGTTGTGAAATGGAGGAAATATTGGAAGTTATGAAAACTAGTGAAATAAATATGGTAAACAATGAACCTTTGCCGCCGCCAGCCCATTCAAATGTTCATTCAGAGACACATGCAAAGCCGTTGTGGGTAGAGCAAATGTTTGAAAAACTTACAACTTTCAAAAGTAGACGAAATCAACAATAAACTCTCCGAGGTTATAAAAAAGGTGAATAGTTTTGAGGGCGATTTAAATAATCTGGAAAAAAAACCATCGGGTACAATGGGAAACACAATAGGGACACTAAAGAAAACATCGGACGAGGTCAAAGAGCAAGTTGTAGAGTTGGAAAAAGCCCAATTAAATTTAGAGGAGTCGATAATAGATCTGCAATGCAGAAGCATGCGGGACAATATTTTATTTTTTGGACTAGCAGAATACAGAGGTGAAAATAGAGAAAACTGTATTACGCTGATAGATAGCTTCTGTGAAGATGAGTTAGGCATTCCTGATATCGGGCAGGAAATAGAGAGAGCGCATAGAATCGGCCAACGAGGTGGTAACAAGCCCCGTCCAATCGTCGTAAAATTCAGCTCTTGCAGGGTAAGGGAAAACGTGCGATCCCAGGTTAGAAAATTGTCAGGGACTGGTTATAGGATTCAGGAGCAATATCCCAAGAAGGTACAGGAAGAACTGAAGAAGTTATACCCTTTCATGAACGAAGCAAGGCGAAGGGGGCAGAGGGCTTCCTTAATCAAGGACAAGCTGTTCATAAATGGTAAGGAATTTATCCCGGACCCCGTCAATGAGAGCGGCGACCGCTAGAACGGACAGGAGAATCACACTCATACTGATTCCCTAAAATGTATATGCTGGAATATAAATGGTGGATTTTCCTCTAAAATTAATGATTTGAGTTTTCAAAAATTCCTATTCACATATGACTTGATTATGTTGACAGAATGTTGGGTAGAAAAAAACTATGATAGACAGTTTGATGATTTTAATTGTTACTACTTCCCGAGACTTAAAAGTCGGAGTATACAGGGAGGAGGGACTGTGATCTTTATCCGTAAGACGCTTCACCGACATATATCCTTTGAACAAAATCAGTATGATACAATTATTTGGTTAAAAATTAAGAAACACTTGATTAACTTACAGAAAGATTTATATATAGGCTGTGTGTATCTACCACCCCCTAATTCTTCCTTCTATCGTCTATATGATTGTGAACTCTTTCAAGAACTTGAGGAGCAGGTTGCAGCATATATGAACAAAGGAAAAATCATGTTATTGGGTGATATGAATGCTAGAACCGCGAACAGAGACGATTTCATTGGAGATGATATTTTGGATAGTTCTGTACTTAGGGAAGTAACCGAATTACTTACGTACGAAATGGATAGTGTTTTGTCAGCACGAAAAAATCCCGATAATACTGTAAATGACTTTGGTGTAAAACTACTGAATTTATGTAAATCCAGTGGACTTCGAATTTTAAACGGACGACATAGGTTACAAATGGATACAGATTTTTCTTTTATGGGAGGAAAAGGGTGTAACCTTGTCGACTATTGCATATCTACCCCAGACATTTTTGATTTGATAGATAAATTTATTGTGTCAAGTTTTACTACATGGTCAGACCATGCTCCACTTCATCTCCAAATTAGCACCTATAGTTTAAATGAAACAAAGGACACAGAAGCACGCGACCATTGTCATACAGCACCATATAGAACATTCAGATGGAAATCAGATTGCCTCGATGAGGCAAGAAATGCACTTCAAACATATCTCAGTACTTTACACTCAGCAGCAGAAACTCCAGAAGTCGAGTGTCAGGACACTATTGATTCTTCGGTGGATTTGTTTACTTCTCAACTTTCTGACGTAATGGCACCCTTATTTGAAATGAAAAATAGAACGACTAGTAACCAACGTAGATATGTGTACTCGAGCAGAACACCCATTGACAAACCGTGGGTTACACCTGAACTGAAGAGAAAGTATTATGTGTACCGCAATGACCTTCGATTGTTCAATAGCACTAAAACGCGAAGCACGCATCAGGAACTTTTACAGTCGAAAAAAGCATACAAGGTCCTATCAGCTAGACTGAAGCGTCAGTACAAACGGACAGAGGGAAATATGTTGGACTACTTACGTAAACATAATCCTAAGGCATTTTATTCAAAGTTTGAAATGAAAAAAAGAAAGAGACCAAACTCTGATCCATCTATTTTCTTTGAGCATTTTAAAGAACTGGTATCGCAAGCACCTACACCATCAGAGGAACACTTTACCAATATTGATGAAACTGTATTTGAGGAGCTTGATTGTGAAATAAGTGAAAAAGAAATACTTGATGCAATTAAAAGATTAAAACGAGAGAAATCCCATGGAACTGATTTGCTGTTGAATGAATATTTTATTGAATTTCAGAGTTGTATTTTGCCTATTATTCACAATTTGTTTAATAGAATTTTTAGAACAGGTATTTTTCCTCATGCATGGTCAGAATCCATAATTGTTCCAGTACATAAAAAGGGTGATACGTCAGATCCCAACAATTATAGAGGTATTAGTTTAGTGAGTTGTTTTTGTAAGTTATTTACTTCGATTTTAAACCAAATACTTGTACAGTGGTCTTACAACGATGATATAATAACTGATGCTAAGTTTGGGTTTCAGCATCACGTTGATACAACAGAAGCTATTTTTTGTCTGTCCTCAATTATTAATATGACGCTTTCTAAAAAAAAAAAAAGAAAAAAAAGAGAGATTATATTGTTGTTTCATAGACTTCAAGAAAGCATTTGACTCTGTTGATCGAATTAAATTGTGGAAAAAGCTCAGCACATATGGTATTAGAGGTAAATTACTACGCATTATCCGGGTTATGTATCAAAGCATGAAATCTAGTGTTAAATCTGCAGGTATGATGTCAGAAGTTTTTAAAAGTAACGTAGGACTATTACAAGGAGAAGTGTTATCTCCCATTCTTTTTTCGTTATGTGTGAATGATTTTGAAGTAGAATTTTTAAAACACGATATTGTGCCATTACAGTTGCGAGAGTTAAACTTGTATGTTTTGATGTATGCAGATGATATGGTCATTTTTGCTGAAAGCGTACATGAGCTTCAAAATATGTTAGATGAGTTATATGAATATACAACTGAGTGGGATCTTACTGTTAATGTTGATAAAACAAAAATTGTTATTTTTAGGAATGGAGGTAAAATCAAACATACAGAAAAATGGAATCTAAATGGTCAGCCAATTGAAGTTGTTGATAAATTTGTATACCTTGGTGTTTTATTTAAGTTTAATGGTAACTACAATTTTACGCAAAAACAATTAGCCTGTCAAGGTAAAAAAGCTATGTTCTCATTAAAATCAAAAGTAAAAAATATGTGCTTTAACACAGAAACACTATTGGCACTTTTTGACAAATATGTAGCAAGTATCCTGAATTATGGTTGTGAGGTATGGGGAAGCCATAATGCCAGAGATATAGAAAAGATACAGTTAGAGTTTATAAAATCTGTTTTAGGTGTGCGAAAAAACATAAATTCTGCCTCGGTGTATTTTGAAACTGGGAGGTTACCTATGAAAATCATTCGATTCTTCAGAATGTTCAAATTTTGGTTTAAAGTGTTGCGTAGTGAAAATTGTATAATTAGAAATTGTTACGATGAATTATATTACAACTGTGATAGAATGAAAAATTGTAGCAAAAACTGGGCCTATTGCATCAAACAAAAATTGTACGATATAGGGTTGGGATATATTTGGTGTGATCAGGAGAATGCAACTTCTAAACTTTTCTTTCCTATTATAAAACAGAGGTTGACTGATATGTGTGTTCAAAGTTTAGTTGAACAAATTAATTGTTCTTCAAAGTGTATTATTTACAAACATGTTATTGATCACTTTTCGTTACAGTATTACCTTTGTAAACCTATACCTAATATGTATAAAAGACACATTTGTCGAATTAGACTATCCTCTCATAATCTTGAAATTGAAACAGGCCGCCATAACAATATACTTAGAGAAAACAGAGTATGTAAATTTTGTAAAAATGACATAGAGGACGAATACCACTTTATATTAATTTGTCCTCATTACGAGGAATTTCGACATAGATATATCAAAAAGTATTATTGACAAAAACCATCTCTTTTCAAATTTGTACAATTATTAAGTATTCATAATGTACACGAACTTTGTAATTTAGGGAAATATTTATGTCTTGCACTTAAGTTGCGAGAAAACCTTGTTTAAGTCATTCCCCGTTGCTTGCTTGAATTAGTACACTGCCATACAATGTCATTTTTATGTACATGTATTTATGAAATTGATGTGATAAGACATATGTCTTAAGCAATAAAGAATATATATGTAGTCATTGAGAGTTTAAACAAAGTTTCTTCTGAGAAGAGGAATTCGATGGATGCATTCAACGTGGACAACGAAATCATAATTTCGTTTGGTAAGTGAAAAAAATGGCAAATTGAATTTGTATTCAACCCACTTTTCCTCTGCTATTTCACAACGCGATTTTATAATAACATCTATAATATAAACGTACAACTTGGAGCTGTTTCATTTTTTGTGCATTTATGTATCCCATATGTGCCCAAAATATAACTCCTACATGTGCATGTAATTGTAAATGGATGTCATGTATATACCAGATTTGAAAAAAAAAATAGGGCTCTCACAAGTTTAGGGGGAGAGAGAGAGAGAAGTGTTCCACTAAAATTCTATTTGGTATAAATGATAGTACTTATAGTATCTTGAAATTTCATTGACCTAAGAGATATTTCAAATCTGGGGTTTCATGTTTCATACAAGCATGTAGGTCTACAAAACTTTATTTAAAATATTTGTAAAATCACAAGCCCCCCTCATAGGCAAATATATGTATTGTATGAAAATAAGATATGTATGTCCTTCTCTTGACCCACACTCCGTAAAGGAGACAGGTCTGATAAATCTAGAGTTGACTTGTTTTGATATCATTAGAATGAACTGGCAGTTTATGAAAATATATCTGTCATCTCATATTGTAATATGATAATTATGATGCTTATTCACCTCATTAATGACCCGGGGGTGGGAGGGTATGTACAGTTTAAATAGAAGGTAACTATAACAATATGAAATAAATAACAACCATGCAGATGTACTACTACTGCAAGAGTTCACATTGCTGCACTGCACACATTTAACATACATGTAGTGTTACATATGTAATACTGATTTCAGACAAGATTTTAAAAATTAACATAATAAAATACATTTTATGTGTGTAATTTTCAATATACCAGCATTTTAAAGTTCACTAAACATGCATTGAGACACACAATTTTAAAATTGACATTGTCTGACACAGTATAATTAATGATTAACACTGACTGTGCAAATATTAATTATGATGATTTTTTTCTAAGCACCATCCTAAGGACCAGTGCAAGTTGAAATGGGCTTCCAGCCAACAACTTCAACAGCAATTTGCCATGAAAATCAGCAAGAAAGGTACAATATTTTCTATCTTAGTAAGATAGAATTTTTCATCTTAACACCAGACATTTATAAAGACAATTCTTAGTATATTAGATATTCATCTTTTTTTCAATATTTGAATATACAGAATATATTTTTTATAACAGGTACTTCATTTGCATTGATGGTGTCATATCCCCTGGATCCCATAACTTTACAGGTTACAGAGAAAATTCAAGAACTTCTGCAAAATGTGGGACTTGGATAGAATCAATAATGTATTTGTGAGCCCAGAGCAATGGATATATTGTGCAACATACTAAAGTGTGAATTTAATGGAAAACAAGTACATACATGTACTCACCCAAACGGAAAAGAAATCTAACAAAATACTTTCAAAATATATTCAAAATACTATGAAAACATATATTTATATTTTCTTTGTATGTTTTGAAAGTGTTGCATTTAACGAAACATCAATGCAACACTTTTGGGATGGTGGAGACATGGTATTTTGTTTGTGTTTCATTACAATGTTAGTGTTTCATTAATGTTTCATTTCACTTGACAAAATGAAATCAGCATTTTAATAGTATTTCATTACACTTGTTTTCATCAAAGTAATATTTTGTTAGTGTTTCATTTAACTTTGGAAAAATTAAAAAGCATTTTGATAGTATTTCATTACACTTGTTTTCATTAATGTAGTATTTTGTTAGTGTTTCATTTGACTTTAGAAAAAGTAAAAAGCATTTTGATAGTATTTCATTGAACTTTAACATAAAATACCAAATAAATGCTAATTTGAAAAAAAAGAGCTACATATTCTGGAATACAGGATTTTGTTGGTGTTTAAAATATAACTTCATTTATAAATGAATCGCAAATTATTGGGTTTCTTCATCAATTTCACATCTTGGGGGAAAAGTATGTGTAACAATTAGTTCATTAGCTGCAGGCACTATAATAATTTTTCAAAGCCAATTAAGAAAAAGAAAAAACATACTGTATATCCATTATAGTTATTTATTTTCCTTAATATGTGAAAGTAGGACATATGGTAAGATTTAAAATCCCAATACTGGTTGAATGCCTTATTTACAATTATAATTTCTGCACAAAGATAAATGGTATCTTATCCTTTTTTTTAAATAAACTAGAATCTATACTTATCCATATGGCATTACAATGTACAATAGTTACTGCAATGATGTACATATTATTGTAAATCAGAAAAAAATGAAGCTATAAACCTACAAATTTCTCTCATGATGATTTGGTTCATCACAAACAACAATGACATCCCCCACTTCTACACAAATACATAGTTCTAAAATGTCTCTTAAAGGTACAACACTTTCATTATCAGTTTTTTGAAAGAAATGGACATGCGGAATCTCAACACCAATAAAATTCTTCATAATGAATTCATCTGGAGTAATTTTTTCATGATGCATATTGAATAAACTAACTCTCTTTGGCAAAAGTTCATTAACACAAAATATTTGAGTGGAATCAACATCTGCAAACCATTTGACAAAACCATAACAGGGATTTTTCTTGTGAAAATATCTAACAGTGTAAGAATTGCGCTTTGAAACTCTCTTGTAGTCTAAACTCTGATATATCACACCCCTAACTACTGCCCTACAGTAGAAATTGATATGAAACTCTACTTTGTTTGCTAACTTAATAATGCACAATTGTAGCTCCTCTGAAAGTTCCTTCTGATAGGGTTTTCCAAGTAAATGAAATTGTGACAAGTCTGCATTTTCTTGAAATTTTGAAAGTTTTTTGACAAAATCAGAAGCAATGGACCTATTTGAAATTGTCTGAGACATCAAAGGAAGCATTTGAAAAACATGGACAGCATTCACAATTTGTAAGTCAATACTTTGAGTGCCATGAAATAATTGCAACAATTCTCCATTGGCATCTTCGAAAGAGAAACAAGAAAATGCCCACAAGGGCCCAAGTTCACGCACTGTCTGGGGTAAGTGTAGCCAAGAGTGATCAAAACATAAAAACAAAGTATCTCAAGAGTTCCTCACTTTTCTCTATATCAGAGGTGCTTATGCTTGATCTACAAAGTAAAAAAAATACCCTCAACAAATGTACAATAGTGATACAAAAACACTGGAGGTAAAAGAGCTGCTATGCATGATATTGAGTAATAAAGAAACCAAGAGCGAAGCTCTGAAGCCTTCCAAAATTTCAGATGCTCACTAATTGAACGTGATTTCCGTGAAATTATATGTGGGGGTTTGACTTCTTCTAATCGCTTATCAACGATTTCAGTGAAGCGGTAAAGAGAAAAATTGTTCAAACTATGGGACAAGTTGAACCACAGTTTCAATAAGAGTCGAACAGTACCAAGACACACAAGGTGCATATAATCGATGGCAACACTTTTTACTCCATCAACAAATGGACAAAACAAAACAATTGATGGTCCCTTAATTCCATTGATGTGTGAAGTAGATTTCAGATTTGTAACTTTCTTAGCATCATCTATGATAGATTCATGGGTTCGAAGAGGTCCTGTAGGATCATCTTTTTTATAATCAAATACTCGAATGTTCCCACCAGTCTCTGTTCGGTGATTTTTTCCAAGTTGCAAACATTTAATGCAACAACCCTCTCCATTGTGTTGGTTGATATTCAAAACAGCGCTTCTTGCTGGTAAATCACATGAAATACCAAACAGATATCCTTGAATAAGCATAGTTACTTTACTAAATGTTGTTACTTCAACACCCTTTTCCAAATCATTTAAGGTAGGTCCCTAGTCCTGGACCTACTTGTGATTTCTCAAAAATTTGAGTTTAAATACTTAGATTGTTCATTTGAGGGTATGATAAAAACAAAAAAATGGGGGGTTGTCAGTATAATGAGTAAATTATGGTATTTTTATTACGTGTACCCCCATTTGTCAAACGGCAATATCAGAATTCATTGAAGAAGTCCTAGAATATGTCCATAAAATTTTGTTTGAGGTATGATGCTGCAATTTTTTCCCTCAAATATGAAATAAATATGTTTAACTAAATAATTAAAAGTGAAATTTTAACACAGTTTCATGTTTTTTAATAATGGTGGTACAAAATTGAACTCAATACAGGCCCTCGGCAGTCAAAAATACGGCACTGCAACACCACTAATATGAATATTTTAAAAATTTGACTTGTGATTTTTCATTCAAACTCACATATCATGTTCATATATGCTTGTTAAAATACATTTAAAAAATCTGCCCTTTCTCAGCATAATATTTTCACAGCATCTCAATTTATATTTACATTTTTTGGCCAAAATAGCCATTTTGAAGATGATTTTCACATAATAGAAGATAACAAATATATAACAAGATAACAAATATATAACAAGTGCAGAATTGTTTTATTTAATTCCACAAGTGCATTATCGCATATCATGAATTTTTGTTTAATTTACAGATAATTTTAACATGTAATACCCCTGTATATCAATTAAACAAATATGTACCTCTGGTTTTATGTGTGAATTAGATGACAAAAAATGGAAAGAAGATTGGAGCCATAGTCTACTCAAATATAAGTGATTGAGTGTTATTGTATTCATTTTCTAAATTAAAAAACATCCAGGTAAATGTAAAAATACGTTTGATAATAATAGTACGTGAACCAATACCAGAGTTCGATCCGGACATGACGTCGCGCTACTAGACCCCTACTTTAAAGTTCTACACATTGGATCAAGGAATATGTTCATTGATGGCTTTGAAGAACCACACCACAATCCTGCTAATATCATATACTGTCTGCTTTTTCGCATTTTGTATGGCAATTCATTAATGAGCAAGAAGATTGGCCATATTGATGTTTTAGAACTTTTAAAAACCATCAGTGTTGAAAACAAAACTTAAATTATATGGTTTACTTAGTGGGCCATTGTTTTCAGATAAAATTTTGTACTACTCACTATCATATATATCTTCAATGTTGTCTTTCTTCCGTTTGTTCCTAGAAAATTTGTGTTTTATACCCTCTTCAAATTCTTGTCTTGAATAGAAATTTTTCAGTTGAGAAATGATGTCCAGTTCTAAAAAGTACTCTTTACCATTTGAATTTGTTAGATCTCTGTTGCATACCGGATTTGGACACAAATGCTGTTCATGATGAACTGATGTGTAGCAATGGGCACAATGAAAATGCTTTCTGGCTGGCATTTCCAAATTTGAAAAGAATGTTTTAAATCTATATAAACTTTCAAACGCAGGGTTTGATGGCAGAAGATGTAAATTTATCAGAGTCAGAAGGTCGGTTAGTTGAGAAGAGGTTAAGGAATGAGTCATTGCAAATATCCATATCAGAAGCACACTTGTTTTCAAGGTGAGCCAATGACCAGGTTGCACTGGAGCATCATATGCATCATCTCTTTCTTCTCTGTTCAATGTAATTTCTTCTTCAATATCATCTTCCTTTGTAGTATTTTTGTCTAGATCAAAATCTAAATCTGTCAACAACGTGTCAAGAAGTGTGCTTTCTTGCTGTTTAATGAAATGCATCAACTCATTTTCATGACTACATTTTATCGATGGAGAGTCAAGAGGTCCATCTGTCTGATACTCTGCACAATTTGTCTCATCATTTTCATCAAGAGTGATTTCCTTGCCAACAGGATTCACATGATGAATTGTTTCTTCTCTCTGTACATGATCCTCTGAATCATCCTCCTCCAAAGTATCCACATCATGAACCATTTTTTCTTCCTGAACAGGTGAAGAAAAGACCTCCTTAGGGGAACTTTCTTTTGTAGATTTACTTAAACCCAAGTCAGGTGGTTGATCATCTTCTTCTTGGGCTAATCGAGCCTTTTTAAATCGCCGTTGGTACCTTCTAGGTCTCACATGTTGTCTTGCATTCACATAAATACCTGTAGATTCACAGAAAACAAACATGAAATTAATGTTGACTTATCAATGTTGCATGGTAATTACACACAAAAATACTGTATAAGACTAAGGCTAAAATATTCTTTCTTTTTTTTTTTTAAAAAATAGGCGCGTGTTTCCAAATACATCTTTAAAGGAAAAAACTAATGTTGGGAGTATAGGCATTTATTTTTTTTTTTTTTTTTTTTATTTTTTTTTTTTTAAATTCAATAAATATTTGCCTTGTATAGGCCAATCCGAAAACATGAGTTATCTTTCCTTGATCCGGAACGTAGTGTCCTTGCGTAACAGTAGTTTAAGACTTCCGGGTAGTATATTCGAGAAGCGTCATTATCAACAGTGCAGAAGACCGCAAAGATATTGCTGTATAATTTTACAGTAATCATGCCAACAAATATGTTAACGTTATTAAAAAATCCCAATGCATAAGTTTACTTCATATACGTGAAAATAACCAACGTTGCATGTAAAAATAATAGAAAATTAATGTTGTAAGTAGAGGAGGACCCCCCCCCCCCCTCCCCGATAGAATGTTCTATCGTTAAAGTGATGTAATTTCCTACGGCGGGCCTGTCATGAGACGCAGTTAGATTATTCTAACTACCCTTCCCCCTCCCACTTTCCAGGATTTCACGTGTTTTATGACTGAAATTAGTATATATTATATATTGCATACATTTCATCAGGATCTTTAGCCTGTGTTTCAATAGTCAGATTTATAATAAAATATCAGAAGTTACTTGTTCAATATCAATGTAGTACATTCAGCGATAACAGTTCTGCCACGATGAACGTCTAGGTATGTCGGACTGATACCTCTAGATTTTGAAAATGTCCATCTCTTTGATTGGCGAGTAAAATTTATCCCAGCCTGTACTTGTAAGTGAGAGTCCACAGACAGATTTCCAGCTGACTACTCACAAATTTTATACAGTTTCAAATACAAGTATAACCATAAAGAAATTCATCGTCACAAACCATCTTTAAACTGACATTTACACATACAATTGTTTTGAAAATAAAATAACTTATAATTGAACGCCCTGAATTTATAGTCGGCAAGAGTGTGTACCTGTAAATACAGCCATTTGGGGTAAAATATTTGGAATTTTACTCAAATTATTTTGTAAATTTGTGGCGAAAAGGGGGATCTAAATCTGTCATTGCAATTTCTGTTATGACACGATACGTGCCTATATATAATCACTTACATTTCAAAGGGGCTAAAACGAATAAAAGAGGGAAGATACAGAGACGTCAAAAGCATTTTATTGGGGGTTAAACTTACCTTCCCCCAGAAAGTACATTTGAGAATATACCCCCCCCCCCCCCCCCACCCCCGGATCACACAGGTCTATGAAAAACAATTTATATCAATCGAGCAATATTGAATAAAATTAATTAATTTTTTTTATTTAACTACCTATTTTTCTGCATTTTAAACATATCAGTTGATATTTTAAAACAATTTCAGCCTCATGCTGCAGTGTACAAATGATTTGCACACAGAATGAACACGTCCAGGTACTTTGGAAAAAGTTACCCAAACATTGCGATCTGGTTTATTTTTGAAAGAATCGATTGGTAGTGGTGGAATAATTTTAGCGCTGATAAAACAATGAGAGCGTTGATTTCCTAATTTAATTGATTTTTTTCTTTTTTTTTTGGAGAGGGGGGGGGGCATGTTATGCAAGATCTTTGCACGTGTCGATCCTCGTAAAAACCCGAGCTTTGAGTTGATGAGATACCATCATCTCTTGAGAATCAGAAGTTCTGTTCTGATTTCATACAAAATAATTATGTCAGTCGTTATTGGAGACATATGTAAACAAATGAATGTCTGCGTGATTTCCAATATTCAGTTTTTAACCCCACCCCCCACCCCACCCTCCACCCCCCAACCCCCGAAAAATCACAGCCGACTCGATCAAGAAATTCGTTTTTGTTTCCATTAACATTTTCTTACTCTCTCGTACAAATGATTTCAACTGTTTACGATTTTGAACAACACCCAAATATAACTCTTATAATATATGCGCAGCCTGAGTGTGTTACTACCCGGAAGTTGTCATATTCACACTAAATGTAAGAATACAAAGAGAGATAACTCACGTTTTCGGAAAGGCCTATTACTGGGGGAAGAAACTTATGCACAATGCATATAAATTTGTGAGTACTGACATGTAGCATCAAGTGTTCAATATTTGGTAAAATACTAAAAAATTCCATTTTGACAACTGATATTCCCTATTTAATGTATGACTGTATGTTTATCAGTGTTGATCTACTTGCAGAAAGCATGCATGACGCCAGTTTGAAAATTAATGATAATTTGGATGTCAAATCTGAACTAATAAATCGTTCCACTCCCACATGTAAACAAAGTTGTTTCACGCCTTACTATGTACGAGAGTTCTACAGTTTGAGTATGCAAGGTGAAGATAACGAACAGTGATCAATCTCATAACCCCTACAAGCAATACAAAATAGATAGTTGGGCAAACACGGACCCCTGGACACACCAGAGGTGGGATCAGGTGCCTAGGAGGAGTAAGTATCCCCTGTTGACCGGTCACACCCGCCCAGCTCTAGGATTTTTATTTATTTCTGAGTATCAATAAAAATATTCAGCTGATGCCCCGCATGCAAACGAACATTGTTTACAAGTAGTGTTACATGTTTCCACCGTCGTAGAAAAGCCAGAATTGGTAGCTTCGACATATACGTGATATTCACGGGAAATTACCATGAGCTGAGGGGAGTTTACAGTAGCTCAGTCAATTAAATGATAGTACATTTTACTATGGAAGTCCTTAACCTATTTGGATATTCCACATATCACATAAACAAATGGTAAATAATAATCCCTTACCTTCTAAATCCTCCTCCATCACTTTTATTTGATCTGAAACACAACGTGACAAAACCGGAAATCACGTTTCCAATTCTGATCATGAAAACGCTTGCGACACGGTATGGCATATTAGCTTACGCAAGAGTCTGGATGACCAAGACTTTAACGACCTTAGTACGTAAGTCCTCGAGCTCGTAGTGCAGTAGGCTGTGACGTCATAGCTACATCGAGTACGTAGTGCAGTAGGCTGTAACGTCATAGCTACTTCTGCTGCTGAAACCGCCAAATTAAAGACCGACATTGGTTAAAAATGAGTGGGAAACGTGTTACCAAGCCTCCAAGGAAATACAAAGAAAATGATGACACAGAAGTGAATTCAGCCAGAAGAATGGGTGAGAAAATTCTATCATACTATCAATATAACGGTTTGAAATATTTCCTCATAGGATAAATAATTAATGATTGATGGGATGAGTTCACATCTATGTGGACACCCTTGAACTTTTATTTTCATTCATGTGTCCGTTATTGTTCGAATCACATGTGTTCCCCTAGTTTAATATTTGAAAGAAAATATGAAATACTAACGCCATTTTCACACTTCAGTATTTGTGCAAATTATGTTGCACTTGGAGCAAAAAATAAAAATTCACATAGCACATTTTTGACTTGTTGCCTAGAAAGTGCAATATGTATGCATACAAGAACCAAAATTTTTTTGTATAAGCATAATCAAATTTTGGAAAAGAACCTGTGTTTCGGACACTAAATTACACCTGTTACAACTAGTAAACTTATGCAAAGATAATGTTCATGGCCTAATTTCTTATTGGTTTGGACTATGTACCAGAAAGAAGTAAATTAAAAAGAAAATTTTATGGTTTTCTTTGAAAACAAGAAAATTTTTCATATAAATGTCCTACTAATATTTTTGCCCAATTTGTCTCCAATCTTTTAGGTTTATTTACATTTACAAATACTCATAAGACCTATATGATTATTATGTGAAAATGACATTGAATATTCCTAAATTCAAATAAATCTATCATAATATTCTGTATATGTTTTCATTTCACTCTTCTTAAATTTTGAAAATACATAGATATTTTTGTTGCGGACACTACAGGTTATCCTACATTACATATCTAATATATTGTCATTTATTTCAAAATCAATGTTGATAAATGTTTCTTTCTCGACTAATTCACATGCCATAGGATCAACTCTGGAAAATTAGATATGAAAAGTTGTAGAATGGGGTTTTTTTGAGATGGGAATTACCATATATAACATTGACCATTAATTTTTCCTCATTGTATATTGTTATGGTATAATATGATGGGAAAATAAAGAAAAGGGGGGGGGGGGGAGGCTAGAATGATACTTTTGGAAATAATACCTATATATCAATGTATACAAGTTTGAAGTGTCATCTTTCAAACTAACCATTTGTTTTTTTAATCAAGTTATCCAACTTTATCATCTAAAGAACAGAATATTAGAGATGTTTTATTATATTCACTTATTTCAGAAATATTGTAATGAAATAAAAGTGAAATGATAACTAATGCTAACATAGACACTGCAAGTACTGTAGATAAATTTATGAACAACTCTTTTATTTATTTTTTCAAATTCAAACAAACTTGAACTTGGAACTAAATGTTGATTGCAAAATAATGTTTGCATATAAACAGTACTAATTATCAAAAGAATGAAACAACTTGTCATTGGTACTGTTTGGGGATAAAATTGGCTCAGAAAGTATGATGTTAATTTTATCATTAGTTTCCCCAGGAGGAATCTACTTTCTGTATTTCATGTGAACAGAAATTGTATTCAGATATCCAGCAGTACTTGGGGGTGCATGGGGGTCAACCTCATCTTTCTCCTTGTCAATAACTATGATCTGAAAATTATGTTTGTCACAAATAACATTTCTTTCTCTGCCCTTTTTGGTTCAGGGCTTGAAGCTAACTTTTTATGTCACCAGTCCAGCCGGACTGATGGTGTATAATTTCAACCAGTCCGCAGAAAAAATTACCAGTCCAACAGAGTTTTCCAGAAATAATCAAACACACTTAAATGTGGGATTTATATTTACGAATCAGATTCGTCTGATATCTACAGATCGAAGCATGCCAAATGTGTGTATAAAATTTCTTAAGTATATTTTCCAAAATGATGCTTTTAAAATTAACCAGTCCCATCGGACTGACTAAAACAAATGTCAGTCAGTCCGCCATACTTTTAATCAGTCACAGACTGACGGGCATATGTTAATTTCGAGCCCTGTGGTTTTAATTCTTTTCCTTTTTAAAGTTGTTCTTTTCTTTCCAATTTTTTGTGTTCACCTTTTCTTGCATTTCATATTCAATTTCAACCTTTACTTTCTCTCAAGATTTCTTTCTGTCTGTATTTTTTCATTCATGTAATCTCTTTTTGTGGCAAGAAATTGGGGATTGTTTTTTACCTCCCTCTCTCTCTGTCTCTCTCTTTCTCCTTTTCCTTATTTTGTCTTTCTTTAGCTTCACTGGGTTTTTTTTTATTTCACCCTATTTCTTCTATATTCTCCCTTGATTTCATTAACCTCTCTGGGGTGCTCATCTTAGCTAGTGACTATTGAAATCTTTTAGTCTAAGACACTTAAGAAATTTGGAATACATATCATTGCTGTAGTGTCCACAACATAATTAAATTGGAATATATTTAGATTTATCATTAAACAATTAACATCTTGACATATATTTGTTTAATTAGTTTCCACTTCAGTTTGAAATATGTGAAAATTCACTTGAAATATGTAACTTTAGACTGAAAATTGAAGGATTTTAAATATGTATACACTAGATGTTATGGGTGTAAATTCCAAGTTTGAACATATATTTTCACAATATTTTAATCCATTACATGTTTAAAGTAAATACTTGAATAGTTATATTTATCATAAAGATAAATCATAATACATTTTCTTGAAAAAATCTATGAAATCAAAAAGCCGTTGCGGACTCTACAGGGTTGCGGACACTACAAAACACAATATATCTGTCAGAAAACTTAGCAATACTGAGCTAGAGTCTGTTTCTTTGGTAGACACATTAGTAACTGTATTGCCTCTTACCAGTAAGAGTATAGAAGTGTAAGTCATCAGGCATTCCAAAATATTCACATGTTGCGGACACTACAGAATTTTTGGGACATTTTTATGCCAGTTAGAGAAAAATGCGTAAGTTTTGAATAATCCTCTCTAACTTTTCTATAATGTTTCATTTAGTATTCAACTCAATTTTCAATGCAAAACAAAAGTTGAAATAATGAATTAACATGTAGTTTTTTTTACTTTTAAGTTTAAACATTGGAATTTTATAAAATTGCATAACGTACAAGCATTTTCACATATTTAAACATTATTTCGCTAATATTTTTTAGATTTACATACAGTAAATTGCACGTAAAAGTGGAATAATTTCTCACTGATCTGGTTTCTATTACCAAAAGCCTCTTCTATAAATCTCTTTGAACAAAGCTTGAAAATAAAGCCATTTTTGAGCTGCAACAGCATAACACACAAAATATCCTTTTTTCAGATGTATATCTTGAATATATTTTTTTAATAGAACATGGGACTGTTATATATCATTGGATTTGTTAAAGGTACCATTTGGTCAATATTTGGTCATATTTGTTATGGGTTTAATCATATATCTTGATGTAGAATGCATTATAACACTAGCAAGTATGAATTATCACCAATACTGTGAAAATGGCGTATTGTACGATAATCGATGATATTTCATTTTTATAATCTTCACGATTTTTTTTACGTATAGCTCCTTATGTGAAAGTCAAATTTATTGATGATGGGCAGTTGGAAATATATGACTCAGCCCTCATACGTGGTGACATAATAAATCCAGAAAATGATGAGGCAATCAAATTCAATGATTTATACTTGGGCCAAGAAGTTGCAGCACTATGGAAAAATACAAACCATTACTTGGCAACCATAGTAGAGCTATTTACAGGTTTGTTGTTGCATGTCATATTGTGGTGTTTGTGTGTGTAGTACATGTAATTAAGAAAGGAAAACTTTTATGATGATATTCATTTATTAAATTTTTTGTTAGCTTGCCTGAGCCAAAGGCTAAAGTGAGCTTTTTTGATCCAAGTTTGTCTGGCATTGGTGTAAACTTTTTCACATTTTCATCTTCTTCTCCAGAACCACTGGGCCTATTTCAACCAAACTTGGCACAAGCATCCTTGGGTGAAGGGCTTTCAAGTTTGTTCCTTCCAAAGGAAGACAATCGCAGAAATTAATGCAAAAATAGGGTGGGGTCATTTAAAAATCTTCTCAAGAATTAACCACTGGGCCAGAGGAGCTGAAATATACATGAAAGCTTCCTGAGTCCTGACATAGTGCAGATTCAAATTTGTTAAAATCATGGACCCGGGAATAGGTTGGGGCACAATAGGGTCCAAAGTTATGTACATGAAAACTCTTCGAGATATGGGGCAAGGTGCACTTGGGTGTGTGATGTGGCCCATGGACATCTTGTTTCAAACTTGTATGTCGTAATTTGTTAATATACTTTCTTTTAAATTCTTAACATTTTCAGGAGATGAAGACTTAACAAGTTCATCTACAAGACTTGCAACTCTTCAGTCGGACAATGTGGGAAAGGTAAATGGTAAGTTTACACATGTACATGCTTGTTTTTTTTATTCATACCTTGTTTGAAAATGAACTGAAATCAACTCTTATTTATTATCACATAAATTTAAGTCATTTAATATCTTTT
Source organism: Ostrea edulis (assembly GCF_947568905.1). Classification (NCBI taxonomy): domain Eukaryota; kingdom Metazoa; phylum Mollusca; class Bivalvia; order Ostreida; family Ostreidae; genus Ostrea; species Ostrea edulis. The sequence continues at coordinate 56,447,518 of NC_079172.1, forward strand.
TTACCTAGGAAAATTACCAGAGCAAGGCAGCAAAAAAGGTAAGATTTTAAAATTTATACAAGTAAATTATTATGTTCCCCAAACAAAGTTTGGGAACATATTGTTTTTACTGTTTCTTATTAAGGTCTTCCGTCTCCTGCGGAAGACCTTACTATTATTGTTCGCGTTCTTCTTCTTCATTATTATTATTTTTTTTATTATTAAGGTCTTCCGTCTCCTGCGGAAGACCTTCCTATTATTGTTCGCGTTCTTCTTCTTCATTAAGGTCTTCCGTCTCCTGCGGAAGACCTTACTATTATTGTTCGCGTTCTTCTTCTTCATTATTATTATTATTTTTATTATTATTATTATTATTATTATTATTATTATTTTCCTTGGTAGTACACGCGTTTTTCTCAACCATTTCTCGATCGATTTTCACGAAATTTTCAGGAAAGATGTCTTTTGGTGACGAGACTTTGCTTGCAAAATTTCGTGCTTGACGTCACTTCCGGTCAGGAGTTATCTCTCTTTTAGTGACTTTTTGAAGGGCCTTGTTGTCCACACATCTCCTCCGTCAGTTTTGAAGCTAGAGTCTTGAAATTTCTACACAAGATAGAGTAAACATTTTAGAAGATTTGTGGGGGATTCGATTTTACCGGAGGCGATTTGCCTAAACGCTCGCCTGGACCTGAAAAAATGGATGCCAAAATTTTTCGCCGATTTCGGCGATTTTTGACCTTTCATCTCCAATATCTTTTTTCTTGCAAATATTTTGTTAAGACATGTAGAACAAAAGTTGTGCACATTTACGAGATCTTTTCGAAAATATCAAGATTTAGGGGCTAGCCCCTTTAATTAGGGATCTAGAAGGGCTCAAAGTCTAGATCAAATATCTCAAAAATCGTTAATATTTTGGTATACGTCAAAGAACAAAAAATGTTCATCTCAACAATCCAAATCTATTCATATAAAAATTTAGGTCATATGTTACGTAATAAGGAATTTTAAGGGCCAAAACCATAAAATTTTTACCCCTTGTATCTCGAAAACGACAAATATTTTGAAAAGCAATAAAGAACAAAAGTTGTTCAGAATGATGATCTGAACAATATGCATATTTCGTTTTTACCCTATGTGGCCCCGTTAGGGAGCTACAGTTTGGCCCCTAAAAATTACTTCTAGAAATAACTCGAGAACGGTAAAGAATTTCTAAATACTTGTTGAACAAAAAATGTTTGAAATGTCATGACCTTTCTTACGATATCAAGCAAAAGGGGCTGACCCTTTAAATTAGGGGCCCAGAAGGGTCCAAAGGTTTATGAGAATATCTCAGAAACTATTCATATTTTGTAATAAGTCATTGAAGCGGAAATGTTCATCTAAACGAGCTTGTTCTTATCAAATCAAAAAGTAGGTCATATGTTACGTAATAAGGGATTTTAAGGGCCAAAATCATAAATAATTGACGCCTCATATCTTGAAAACGACAAATATTTTGAAAAGCATTATTGAACAAAAGTTGTTCAGAATGATAATCTAAACAATATGTACATTTCGTTTTTTCCCTATGTGGCCCCGTTAGGGAGCTACAGTTTGGCCCCTAAATATTTCTTGTAGAGATAACTCGAGAACGGTAAAGAATTTCTAAATACTTGTTGAGCAAAAAATGTTTAAAATGACAAGGCCTTTCTTACGATATCAAGCAAAACGGGCTGGCCCTTTAAATAAGGGGTTCAGAAGCGTCCAAATGTTTTTGAGAATATATCAGAAACTATTAATATTTTATAATAAGTTGTAGAAGCGGAAATGTTCATCTCAACGAGCTTGATCTTATCAAATCAAAAAGTAGGTCATATGTTACGTAATTAGAGATTTGAAGGGCCAAAATCGTAAATATTTGACGCCTCATATCTTTAAAACGACATATTTTTTGAAAAGCATTATTGAACAAAAGTTGTTCAATGTGTCATAACCTATTGATCAATATCAAAAAATGGGTCTGGGGGCCTCATGGCTCGCCTGTAGAGTCGATTTTTGTCGATATCAGTCGATTTCAAAAACTTGTAACTGGTAAATATTTTGTAAGGACATATTGAACAAAAGTTGTTCAGTTTATCGAGATCTATCGATTGATATCAAGAAATAGGCCTATGGTCCTAATGGCTCGCCTGTAGAGTCGATTTTTTGTCGATATCGGTCGATCTCAATAACTTTTTACAGGTAAATATTTTGTAAAGACATATAGAACTAAAGTTGTTGAGTCTATAGAGGGCTAACAAATGACATCAAGAAATAGGCCCGAGGGCCTTATGGCTCGCCTGGAGAGTCGAATTTCAAACGAATTTCACCGCAACTTTGCTTCAGAAGCTTATGATATGAAAAATTGATTATATCTAAAGTGTCTTAAAGTCGGAAACTAAATTGGGACTCATTTGTCTTTTTTTTTTTTTTTTTTTTAACTCCGAGTGCATCAACAAATCGGACGGAAGACCTACTCGTTGCTCGCAACGAGATCGTGTCTAGTTATTATTATTATTATTATTTTCCTTGGTAGTACACGCGTTTTTCTCAGCCATTTCTCGATCGATTTTCACGAAATTTTCAGGAAAGATGTCTTTTGGTGACGACACTTTGCTTGCAAAATTTCGTGCTTGACGTCACTTCCGGTCAGGAGTTATCTCTCTTTTAGTGACTTTTTGAAGGGCCTTGTTGTCCACACATCTCCTCCGTTAGTTTTGAAGCTAGAGTCTTGAAATTTCTACACAAGATAGAGTAAACATTTTAGAAAATTTGTGGGGGATTCGATTTTACCGGAGGCGATTTGCCTAAACGCTCGCCTGGACCTGAAAAAATGGATGCCAAAATTTTTCGCCGATTTCGGCGATTTTTGACCTTTCATCTCCAATATCTTTTTTCTTGCAAATATTTTGTTAAAACATGTAGAACAAAAGTTGTGCACATTTACAAGATCTTTTCGAAAATATCAAGATTTAGGGGCTAGCCCCTTCAATTAGGGATCTAGAAGGGCTCAAAGTCTAGATCAAATATCTCAAAAATCGTTAATATTTTGGTATAAGTTAAAGAACAAAAAATGTTTATCTCAACAATCCAAATCTATTCATATAAAAATTTAGGTCATATGATACGTAATAAGGAATTTTAAGGGCCAAAACCATAAAATTTTTACCCCTTGTATCTCGAAAACGACAAATATTTTGAAAAGCAATAAAGAACAAAAGTTGTTCAGAATGATGATCTGAACAATATGCATATTTCGTTTTTACCCTATGTGGCCCCGTTAGGGAGCTACAGTTTGGCCCCTAAAAATTACTTCTAGAAATAACTCGAGAACGGTAAAGAATTTCTAAATACTTGTTGAACAAAAAATGTTTGAAATGTCATGACCTTTCTTACGATATCAAGCAAAAGGGGCTGACCCTTTAAATTAGGGGCCCAGAAGGGTCCAAAGGTTTATGAGAATATCTCAGAAACTATTCATATTTTGTAATAAGTCATTGAAGCGGAAATGTTCATCTAAACGAGCTTGTTCTTATCAAATCAAAAAGTAGGTCATATGTTACTTAATAAGGGATTTTAAGGGCCAAAATCATAAATAATTGACGCCTCATATCTTGAAAACGACAAATATTTTGAAAAGCATTATTGAACAAAAGTTGTTCAGAATGATAATCTAAACAATATGTACATTTCGTTTTTTCCCTATGTGGCCCCGTTAGGGAGCTACAGTTTGGCCCCTAAATATTTCTTGTAGAGATAACTCGAGAACGGTAAAGAATTTCTAAATACTTGTTGAGCAAAAAATGTTTAAAATGACAAGGCCTTTCTTACGATATCAAGCAAAACGGGCTGGTCCTTTAAATTAGGGGTTCAGAAGGGTCCAAATGTTTTTGAGAATATCTCAGAAACTATTAATATTTTATAATAAGTTGTAGAAGCGGAAATGTTCATCTCAACGAGCTTGATCTTATCAAATCAAAAAGTAGGTCATATGTTACGTAATTAGAGATTTGAAGGGCCAAAATCGTAAATATTTGACGCTTCATATCTTTAAAACGACATATTTTTTGAAAAGCATTATTGAACAAAAGTTGTTCAATGTGTCATAACCTATCGATCAATATCAAAAAATGGGTCTGTGGGCATCATGGCTCGCCTGTAGAGTCGATTTTTGTCGATATCAGTCGATTTCAAAAACTTGTAACTGGTAAATATTTTGTAAGGACATATTGAACAAAAGTTGTTCAGTTTATCGAGATCTATCGATTGATATCAAGAAATAGGCCTATGGTCCTAATGGCTCGCCTGTAGAGTCGATTTTTTGTCGATATCGGTCGATCTCAATAACTTTTTACAGGTAAATATTTTGTAAAGACATATAGAACTAAAGTTGTTGAGTCTATAGAGGGCTAACAAATGACATCAAGAAATAGGCCCGCGGGCCTTATGGCTCGCCTGGAGAGTCGAATTTCAAACGAATTTCACCGCAACTTTGCTTCAGAAGCTTATGATATGAAAAATTGATTATATCAAAAGTGTCTTAAAGTCGGAAACTAAATTGGGACTCATTTGTCTTTTCTTTTTTTTTTTAACTCCGAGTGCATCAACAAATCGGACGGAAGACCTACTCGTTGCTCGCAACGAGATCGTGTCTAGTTATTATTATTCTCTTTCTTACCGATTTTGTGCACGCGATTTCTCACAAACGGTTGGATAGATTTTCATGAAACTCTCAGGAAAGATGTAAAATAGGATTGTCTAGAACGGTCTTATTTTGGTTTTGCTAAAATCACTTCCGGTCGCAAGTTAAGGCTGTATTTCCGTTTTTCAAATGACATTTTGTCCGGGCGTTTTCTCATAAACGGTTAAAGATTGAGTCTTCAAACTTTTAGGGATGATAGATGGTGACTTGTAGCTCTGTAATAAGGTTTATCATTGCCATCCGTCACTTCCGTCCGTCACCGGAAGTGAACAAAAGAAACGTCAAATTTTAAAATTATGCTTTTGAAATAAAACTTGCACAGATTGATTCGGTCTCTGTCAGTGTTTCAAAAAATGTTACACTTACCGGAAGTTTAACCAACAACTTCCGGTTTTTAGAGAAAAACTTCGAAAAATTGATATTTCTTTGTCTTCGCATATCTCGCTTATCTATCAACTTTTTACTACGATATTTACAGATATTTTTGACATTATCCAACTCTGGAGTACCCTTCAATCCTTTTTCAAAATTTACTTCCGGTCGCAAGTTATGGCCGAATTTCCGTTTTTCAAATGACATTTTGTCCGGGCGTTTTCTCATAAACGATTAAAGATTGAGTCTTCAAACTTTTAGGGATGATAGATGGTGACTTGTAGCTCTGTAATAAGGTTTATCATTGCCGTCCGTCAGTTCTGGCCATCACCGGAAGTGAACAAAAGAAACGTCAAATTTTAAAATGATGCTTTTGAAACAAAACTTGCATAGATTAATTAGGTCTCTTTCGTCGTTTTATAAAATGTTAAACTTACCGGAAGTATAGCCAGCTACTTCCGGTTTTTAGAGAAAAACTTCGAAAAATTGGTCTTTCTTTGTCCTCATATCTCTCGCTTATAGATGAACTTTTTAATACGATATTTACAGATAGTATTAAAATTGTCCGTATCTACTGTACCTTGAGTAATATTTCAAAATTCACTTCTGGTCGCGGGTAAGGGCCGAATTTCCGTTTTTCAAATGACATTTTGTCCGGGCGTTTTCTCATAAACGGTTAAAGATCGAGTCTTCATACCTTCAGGCATGAATGATGGTGACTTATAGCTCGATAATAAGGTTTGTCATTGTCATCCGTCATTTCCGACCGTCACCGGAAGTGAACAAATTTCTGCTTTTGAATGAAAACGTGCATGGAATAATTAAGTCTCTTTCGGAGTTTCAGAACATGTTAGACTTACATCCTATCTCGTCAGAAATTGGACGGAAGACCTATTCGTTGCTCGCAACGAGATCATTTCTAGTTAAGGTCTTCCGTCTCCTGCGGAAGACCTTACTATTATTGTTCGCGTTCTTCTTCTTCATTATTATTATTATTATTTTCCTTGGTAGTACACGCGTTTTTCTCAGCCATTTCTCGATCGATTTTCACGAAATTTTCAGGAAAGATGTCTTTTCGTGACGACACTTTGCTTGCAAAATTTCGTGCTTGACGTCACTTCCGGTCAGGAGTTATCTCTCTTTTAGTGACTTTTTGAAGGGCCTTGTTGTCCACGCATCTCCTCCGTTAGTTTTGAAGCTAGAGTCTTGAAATTTCTACACAAGATAGAGTAAACATTTTAGAAGATTTGTGGGGGATTCGATTTTACCGGAGGCGATTTGCCTAAACGCTCGCCTGGACCTGGAAAAATGGATGCCAAAATTTTTCGTCGATTTCGGCGATTTTTGACCTTTCATCTCCAATATCTTTTTCTTGCAAATATTTTGTTAAGACATGTAGAACAAAAGTTGTGCACATTTACGAGATCTTTTCGAAAATATCAAGATTTAGGGGCTAGCCCCTTAAATTAGGGATCTAGAAGGGCTCAAAGTCTAGATCAAATATCTCAAAACTCGTTAATATTTTGGTATAAGTCAAAGAACAAAAAATGTTCATCTCAACAATCCAAATCTATTCATATAAAAATTTAGGTCATATGTTACGTAATAAGGGATTTTAAGGGCCAAAACCATAAAATTTTTACCCCTTGTATCTCGAAAACGACAAATATTTTGAAAAGCAATAAAGAACAAAAGTTGTTCAGAATGATGATCTGAACAATATGCATATTTCGTTTTTACCCTATGTGGCCCCGTTAGGGAGCTACAGTTTGGCCCCTAAATATTTCTTGTAGAGATAACTCGAGAACGGTAAAGAATTTCTAAATACTTGTTGAGCAAAAAATGTTTAAAATGACAAGGCCTTTCTTACGATATCAAGCAAAACGGGCTGGTCCTTTAAATTAGGGGTTCAGAAGGGTCCAAATGTTTTTGAGAATATCTCAGAAACTATTAATATTTTATAATAAGTTGTAGAAGCGGAAATGTTCATCTCAACGAGCTTGATCTTATCAAATCAAAAAGTAGGTCATATGTTACGTAATTAGAGATTTTAAGGGCCAAAATCGTAAATATTTGACGTCTCATATCTTTAAAACGACATATTTTTTGAAAAGCATTATTGAACAAAAGTTGTTCAATGTGTCATAACCTATCGATCAATATCAAAAAATGGGTCTGTGGGCCGCATGGCTCGCCTGTAGAGTCGATTTTTGTCGATATCAGTCGATTTCAAAAACTTGTAACTGGTAAATATTTTGTAAGGACATATTGAACAAAAGTTGTTCAGTTTATCGAGATCTATCGATTGATATCAAGAAATAGGCCTATGGTCCTAATGGCTCGCCTGTAGAGTCGATTTTTTGTCGATATCGGTCGATCTCAATAACTTTTTACAGGTAAATATTTTGTAAAGACATATAGAACTAAAGTTGTTGAGTCTATAGAGGGCTAACAAATGACATCAAGAAATAGGCCCGCGGGCCTTATGGCTCGCCTGGAGAGTCGAATTTCAAACGAATTTCACCGCAACTTTGCTTCAGAAGCTTATGATATGAAAAATTGATTATATCTAAAGTGTCTTAAAGTCGGAAACTAAATTGGGACTCATTTGTCTTTTCTTTTTTTCTTTTTTAACTCCGAGTGCATCAACAAATCGGACGGAAGACCTACTCGTTGCTCGCAACGAGATCGTGGCTAGTTATTATTATTATTATTATTTTCCTTGGTAGTACACGCGTTTTTCTCAGCCATTTCTCGATCGATTTTCACGAAATTTTCAGGAAAGATGTCTTTTGGTGACGACACTTTGCTTGCAAAATTTCGTGCTTGACGTCACTTCCGGTCAGGAGTTATCTCTCTTTTAGTGACTTTTTGAAGGGCCTTGTTGTCCACACATCTCCTCCGTTAGTTTTGAAGCTAGAGTCTTGAAATTTCTACACAAGATAGAGTAAACATTTTAGAAGATTTGTGGGGGATTCGATTTTACCGGAGGCGATTTGCCTAAACGCTCGCCTGGACCTGAAAAAATGGATGCCAAAATTTTTCGCCGATTTCGGCGATTTTTGACCTTTCATCTCCAATATCTTTTTTCTTGCAAATATTTTGTTAAGACATGTAGAACAAAAGTTGTGCACATTTACGAGATCTTTTCGAACGTATCAAGATTTAGGGGCTAGCCCCTTACATTATGGATCTAGAAGGGCTCAAAGTCTACATCAAATATCTCAAAAATCGTTAATATTTTGGTATAAGTCAAAGAACAAAAAATGTTCATCTCAACAATCCAAATCTATTCAGATAAAAATTTAGGTCATATGTTACGTAATAAGGGATTTTAAGGGCCAAAACCATAAATTTTTTACCCCTTGTATCTCGAAAACGACAAATATTTTGAAAAGCAATAAAGAACAAAAGTTGTTCAGAATGATGATCTGAACAATATGCATATTTCGTTTTTACCCTATGTGGCCCCGTTAGGGAGCTACAGTTTGGCCCCTAAAAATTACTTCTAGAAATAACTCGAGAACGGTAAAGAATTTCTAAATACTTGTTGAACAAAAAATGTTTGAAATGTCATGACCTTTCTTACGATATCAAGCAAAAGGGGCTGACCCTTTAAATTAGGGGCCCAGAAGGATCCAAAGGTTTATGAGAATATCTCAGAAACTATTAATATTTTGTAATAAGTCATTGAAGCGGAAATGTTCATCTAAACGAGCTTGTTCTTATCAAATCAAAAAGTAGGTCATATGTTACGTAATAAGGGATTTTAAGGGCCAAAATCATAAATAATTGATGCCTCATATCTTGAAAATGACAAATATTTTGAAAAGCATTATTGAACAAAAGTTGTTCAGAATGATAATCTAAACAATATGTACATTTCGTTTTTTCCCTATGTGGCCCCGTTAGGGAGCTACAGTTTGGCCCCTAAATATTTCTTGTAGAGATAACTCGAGAACGGTAAAGAATTTCTAAATACTTGTTGAGCAAAAAATGTTTAAAATGACAAGGCCTTTCTTACGATATCAAGCAAAACGGGCTGGCCCTTTAAATTAGGGGTTCAGAAGGGTCCAAATGTTTTTGAGAATATCTCAGAAACTATTAATATTTTATAATAAGTTGTAGAAGCGGAAATGTTCATCTCAACGAGCTTGATCTTATCAAATCAAAAAGTAGGTCATATGTTACGTAATTAGAGATTTGAAGGGCCAAAATCGTAAATATTTGACGCCTCATATCTTTAAAACGACATATTTTTTTAAAAGCATTATTGAACAAAAGTTGTTCAATGTGTCATAACCTATCGATCAATATCAAAAAATGGGTCTGTGGGCCTCATGGCTCGCCTGTAGAGTCGATTTTTGACGATTTCAAAAACTTGTAATTGGTAAATATTTTGTAAGGACATATTGAACAAAAGTTGTTCAGTTTATCGAGATCTATCGATTGATATCAAGAAATAGGCCTATGGTCCTAATGGCTCGCCTGTAGAGTCGATTTTTTGTCGATATCGGTCGATCTCAATAACTTTTTACAGGTAAATATTTTGTAAAGACATATAGAACTAAAGTTGTTGAGTCTATAGAGGGCTAACAAATGACATCAAGAAATAGGCCCGCGGGCCTTATGGCTCGCCTGGAGAGTCGAATTTCAAACGAATTTCACCACAACTTTGCTTCAGAAGCTTATGATATGAAGAAATGATTATATCTAAAGTGTCTTAAAGTCGGAAACTAAATTGGGACTCATTCGTCTTTTTTTTTTTTTTTTTTAACTCTGAGTGCATCAACAAATCGGACGGAAGACCTACTCGTTGCTCAACGAGATCGTGTCTAGTTATTATTATTATTATTATTTTCCTTGGTAGTACACGCGTTTTTCTCAATCGATTTTCACGAAATTTTCAGGAAAGATGTCTTTTGGTGACGACACTTTGCTTGCAAAATTTCGTGCTTGACGTCACTTCCGGTCAGGAGTTATCTCTCTTTTAGTGACTTTTTGAAGGGCCTTGTTGTCCACACATCTCCTCCGTTAGTTTTGAAGCTAGAGTCTTGAAATTTCTACACAAGATAGAGTAAACATTTTAGAAGATTTGTGGGGGATTCGATTTTACCGGAGGCGATTTGCCTAAACGCTCGCCTGGACCTGAAAAAATGGATGCCAAAATTTTTCGCCGATTTCGGCGATTTTTGACCTTTCATCTCCAATATCTTTTTTCTTGCAAATATTTTGTTAAGACATGTAGAACAAAAGTTGTGCACATTTACAAGATCTTTTCGAAAATATCAAGAGTTAGGGGCTAGCCCCTTAAATTAGGGATCTAGAAGGGCTCAAAGTCTAGATCAAATATCTCAAAAATCGTTAATATTTTGGTATAAGTCAAAGAACAAAAAATGTTCATCTCAACTATCCAAATCTATTCATATAAAAATTTAGGTCATATGTTACGTAATAAGGGATTTTAAGGGCCAAAACCATAAATTTTTTACCCCTTGTATCTCGAAAACGACAAATATTTTGAAAAGCAATAAAGAACAAAAGTTGTTCAGAATGATGATCTGAACAATATGCATATTTCGTTTTTACCCTATGTGGCCCCGTTAGGGAGCTACAGTTTGGCCCCTAAAAATTACTTCTAGAAATAACTCGAGAACGGTCAAGAATTTCTAAATACTTGTTGAACAAAAAATGTTTGAAATGTCATGACCTTTTTTACGATATCAAGCAAAAGGGGCTGACCCTTTAAATTAGGGGTTCAGAAGGGTCCAAAGGTTTTTGAGAATATCTCAGAAACTATTAATATTTTATAATAAGTTGTAGAAGCGGAAATGTTCATCTCAACGAGCTTGATCTTATCAAATCAAAAAGTAGGTCATATGTTACGTAATTAGAGATTTTAAGGGCCAAAATCGTAAATATTTGACGCCTCATATCTTTAAAACGACATATTTTTTGAAAAGCATTATTCAACAAAAGTTGTTCAATGTGTCATAACCTATCGATCAATATCAAAAAATGGGTCTGTGGGCCTCATGGCTCGCCTGTAGAGTCGATTTTTGTTGATATCAGTCGATTTCAAAAACTTGTAACTGGTAAATATTTTGTAAGGACATATTGAACAAAAGTTGTTCAGTTTATCGAGATCTATCGATTGATATCAAGAAATAGGCCTATGGTCCTAATGGCTCGCCTGTAGAGTCGATTTTTTGTCGATATCGGTCGATCTCAATAACTTTTTACAGGTAAATATTTTGTAACGACATATAGAACTAAAGTTGTTGAGTCTATAGAGGGCTAACAAATGCCATCAAGAAATAGGCCCGAGGGCCTTATGGCTCGCCTGGAGAGTCGAATTTCAAACGAATTTCACCGCAACTTTGCTTCAGAAGCTTATGATATGAAAAATTGATTTTATCTAAAGTGTCTTAAAGTCGGAAACTAAATTGGGACTCATTTGTCTTTTTTTTTTTTTTTTTTAACTCCGAGTGCATCAACAAATCGGACGGAAGACCTACTCGTTGCTCGCAACGAGATCGTGTCTAGTTATTATTATTATTCTTTTTCTCCGGTACTTTTTTGTCCGGTAGTGTTCTCAGAAACTACAAAAGGAATCAATATGAAACATGCGCGTGCAACGTTTTTCAAATGTTCCATTTTTAAAGGACGATAACGTTTTTGTTTTTCATCTAATTCTATTGATATTAGGGGTTTAGATGTGTCTTGGTAGTCCTTACAAATTGCTGTGGTTAGAATTACTGCTCTGCACGTGCATGCACTTGTGCTGAATTCTGATTGGACGATTTTAAAATCGCTATAACTTCCTTATATTTGGTGGAAACGTTATGCAATTCATACTGTGAATATATGATACAAATGCCTATTGAACGACATCAACAAAAATTCGGAATCATGTGCGCGTGTACGCACGTGCAACGCTTTCTTTCATTTCTTGGTACTGAAATGACCATATTGAACGTACTACATGTAATTAAAGGCTAAAATAAAATGATTTTTTGCTATAGATTTACAAGGACATCACTTTTTAATTGGGGGAGGTTTGGGGAACATATGTAACGGTCCCCGTTACAATTAGAACTAGTTTCTATTGTTGTGAAACTGTGTGTGTAGTGAGCACAGGGTTTTGTTTTTTTCTTGTATTATATTATTTTGGATGATACTCTCTTAATTTTATTTTTAAAAAATTGGCATTTTAATTCCAGCTGAAAAGTCCATAAAGGAGAAAAGGATGCAAAAGTCATCAAAAGGTACAGTAAATATAAAGAATTTATTTGAAATTCAAAGCAAAATTAAAAATAAATAATTGAGCTTTAGGATTTTGAATTTTTTAATTTTTTTTTAGAGTTGGAAAGGAAATCTAAAAAGGTCAAAAAGTCCTCAAAACATGAAGATGGTATGGATATTTTTATACACCCACATATATATAGTTTCATTTGAGAAGCAGTAAATTGAATTGTTACTATAACTAGTTTTAGTGTCAAATATCATACTCATGAACAATTGAGCTATTTGTCTCTTATTACAAATTAATGAAAAACACTTCATTTTGTTCTAACTAGGTAGTGATGATGGCAGTAAAGAAAATGTAATAAATGCAGAAATAAAGAGGAAGAAAAAAGGTTGGTAATTTTATGAACATGTTTTGTGTTATATATTTATCATATGGGCCACATTAGGGATTAAAGTTTAACATGAGAATACATGTATATAGGGGAAATCTTTAGATATGAGCCAAGGTGACTCTTGTTACTTGCTGAAGTTTTATTTGATTTATGGGTCATTATCAAATTTTGCAGATTTTTCTGCCCCCGAGATCGAAGATCAGGGGTCATATTGTTTTTGTTCTGTCTGTCATTCTGTAATTTTGTATGAAAATTTAACCTTGCTAATAACTTTTGAACAGTAAGAGCTAGAGCTTTGATATTTCACATGAGTATTTCTTGTGACAAGACCTTTCCGTGGGTTCCAACATTTTTGACCCTGTGACCTTGACCTTGGAGTTTGACCTACTTTTTAAAAACTTTAACCTTGCTAATAACTTTTAAACAGGAAGTGATAGAGCTTTGATACATCATATGAATATTCCTTGTGAAAAGACCTTTCCGTGGGTACTAAATCTTTTGACCTTGACATTTGACCTACTTTAAAAAAAATTGACATTGGTCATAACTTCTAAATGGTAACTATTAGATCTTTCATATTGCACATGAGCATTCTTGTAACAAGATCTTTCTACCGGGTACCAAGATATTTGTCCTTGTGACCTTGGCCATCTTCGGAATTGGCCATTATCGGGGGCATTTGTGTTTCACAAACACATCTTGTTCAGAGTTAGAAATGACAAGAAATGTATAGCTCTAAATTCCAATTTTTTTTAGCATAACATATTTTGCAAACATGAAATGTGCCCCATTGCCAAAAAATGGGGTCAAGGGTGAATAGAACAAATCTGTCAATGGTGTAACAAATATATAATAAAGGGAAAAAAGGATAAGTAATAATACCATATACTTGAAAATGGCATAAATAATACGCAAGTTCCGAGTTACACAAAAACTATTTCCCTTTGTCGAACTCTTTCGTATTTTATGATGTATGGTGGGTACACAATGTATACTTTATATCGTAGACTGGCATTGTACATAACGATTACGTACGATTAATGTAATAAAAGCGTAACTTTTGTTTATATCAATCACTGGTATGTATATTCTGGCCATATCAAGCGTAATCTGTTTGAATAAGATAATCAAATTGGCTATTAAATCATTATTCGTTTCCTCTTCTACATGAGTGACGCTTTTATCAAAGAAAGATGGCAATTAACAGTATAAAATTTTGTTTTGAGCCATTTTGTTACCCAATACTCATAAACTCACTAAAGTTGCCTTTTTCCTGAGATAGGACGGTCTCAGAAACTCTGGATATCATCTTTTAAGAAATAATACAACGATAGTAATTAGCAAATGTACCCACTGTCATCATATTTTACGTCATAATTTACGGAAGAGTTCAACAAAGGGAAATAACTCTTGGGGAACTCGGAACTTCCGTATTGCAAAAAAGCATTAAAATTGATATATTTTGGTCTGATGTTTAAAAAACTCAGTAATTCTATAATTAAACTGACACAAAATGGTATGTCTGAGACACTATTTTAAAAACCTTCCTCTCTTTGTAACATGATACCTGCGTTACTACAAAATGACACAAAATTATTATTACAGATTAAATAGATGTCATTCAATAGACATTTGATAGATATACTTACAGTATAAATTTCATATTGTTTCCATCATTTATATTATTAATATTTACATACTGAAAACATGTTTGGGAACATATTGGTTTTACTCTGTTTCTTATGTTCCCCAAACAAAGTTATTGGTTTTACTCTGTTTCTTCTTCTTCTTATTATTATTATTCCTTCTTTCTTCTTGTTACTTTTTTGTCCACGAGTGTTCTAGGGGTGAAACGATGCATCACGACTTGTAATGTATCAACATGGTCAAATTACTCACCAGAACGTGCGTGCACGTGCTCAGAATTTTCAGATATCTATAACTGATTTGTTTTGGAATGAAATGGACTGAACGTTATAAAATAGTTATAAATTCAGACACTTAATTCACAGATTGATATGGTCAAAACTACTTGTACTGAAACAAATGACACCACTTTCTAAATGGGGGAATGTTTGGGGAACATCTGTAACGGTCCCCGTTACAATAAGTACTAGTTATGATTTGTAATACCATTTTCTAATAAACTCCATAACTTGTTATTTTGTCAATGGAAACACAATTTAGTCATTGGTGTACGTTACATAAAAATATACAGCAAATTTCAGTAGTCTAAGACAATACGGAACTTTCGGGATGTGCCGGAACGACCGATTATATTTGACATTTACACACCACGGTCACGTGATAATAACCAATTGTAGGGCAAAGTTGACAACGATACAAATGGTGTTTCGCTAGCAGACGGTCCGTAAAGAGCTATGCGCAGTCCCACGATGACGATCCGAGTCACTATTGGTGCTTAGTGGCCTGGGTGTAAATTAGATGGCGGGGAAAAGGTGCATTTAGACGCGTATCATTAGATGTAAGACGTGAGGTTTTACTGATATCCTCAAGATATACCCTAGATTTATTTCTCTCGGCAACTCCCATATTTTAATCAAATGCATTTTCCTATAAAATGGTTGTAGTAATTTCTTTCTTTCAAAGATAGCATTTAAATGCAGGAATTTGATAGCAATTGAATACTTAATTGTTATTGTAATCCGGAAGTGACATGTCCTACAAATGACGTTCAACGCGCGATAAAAGTCGAGTGGATCCGTATCTCGAAAGTCCCATATTGTCAAATGGAATATGCATTGCAATGATCCCAAAAGTCGCAATTTCTATTTTTTTTTTAAAAATTGTAGAAAGTTATAACATTAAGCATTTATTCATTGTCTTTTCTTGAGAAAATTGTAATGTCAGTGGTATAACAAATTTAGTCAATAGTGTAACACTTGAAATATCTGATATCTAATATATTCATATGATGGCTTTAATTTGACCAAAATGACCTACCTGCAGATAATAAGGTTAATTGTGACTAAATAAGCTAAATCAATTAATTAATCATTGTTGGTTATTTAGAAATTTACCATATAATACGAACATGTCAGTGGTGTTACAATTTTCCTCAGTTGTGTAACATTATTCTTTGTTACACAGCTGACAGTTACACCAATGATGTATTGAGGTTAAATATGTCGATGTAGCCTTAGGAGTTCATTAAGTACAAAAATCTGCGAAATTTGATAATAACCCTTATATATATATGCAGTACTGCATTACATAACGGGGGGGGGGGGGGTGTTAAGTTTGTAGACAGAAACAGATATTAGATAATCTGAAGTTGATGTAATTAACATGCATGTATATATAGAAAGATTGCACAATTCTTTATATTTTTTCGGTCTGATAACTTAGCATTGTTGGGTTTTAAACCCAGGATATTTAGAAAAGTTTTCAGCATAAAGTCCTTATAATTTCATCTTTATTTAACAGAAATTCAAGCTGAAATGAAGAAAAAAAAGAGGCAATAATTGCCTCAAATCAGCAAACTGCAGCCACTCTCTTTGCCAGAGGCTTGAATGTTCCTGTACAGACTGTCAGCAACAATAATGCAATAGAACCCACCAGTAATTACAGCGTGCCCAGCACCAGCTTCAATGTTCCTGAACGGACTGTCAGCAACTTTTACCAGCCTTTCTTTCCCTTCCCAATGCGCCCACAACCCATATATCCACGAAACCATACTGAAAAAACATTTCCTTTGCCTACATCAGGGGACATTCTTGACATCAGTGATAACACTGGATTTTTATCATCACTGAATGTCATCAATGGTGACAACTACCCAAGGTCACCAACACCACCACCGCATTGTGAATCTTGCAACATTTCCCGCGTTTCAGATGTAAGCCATGAGCAAAATTCTGTCGACTGTGAGATTAAGGACAAAGTGATAAGAGATTTAAAGGCAGAAATCAACCAACTTCAACAGAGTGGTGAGTGTTTATGATATTTTGCTGAGGCTTGGTAAATGAGAAGACTGAAAGCTAAGACCTTGAAGATACCATTACATGTAATGCTGTTTATTGGAAATTTCCCACTTATATATAAATTGGGGAAATATTACTATGTACATACAATTCCTTAATTTTGCAGCTTCCACTTCAAATCAACTTCATGAAAGCAGAAAAAGAAAATATCAACGAAAGACCAGACCAGAGGTTGAAATGGCAGATTATGTATGTATGAATTTGATAATTCTTGAACATGAAAATTCATATTTGTTTCGACTTAAGAAATTTTTTTTAATGTTAAATTAGTACATGGAGGGCACATTAGTGGGCCTGTGTTGTTGCAAGAATTTTATTTAATTAAGTATCTTACCACTTCGGGAAAACAATGTTTTAAATATTTTAAGTATAGGTATTTTTGTATCAATTTATGCATGACATATTTTTCAGACCATTTATTTTTGAAAGGTTGAAAAAAAAAGAAGCTGTAACTTACATTTATTTTATTTTTTTAGATTGAAATAGGCCCAAATGATGCAATACCAGAGGCCTTTCATCTGCTGTCACCTGGGAGTGGCATTGCTGTAAACTCGTTGGGGTTACACAACACTCTCTCTGTTATTTCAAATCAAAGATATAGAAAAGAGAAAAAGGCTGTGAAAAAGGGGAAAGGTGTTCGCGAGAATCGTGAGGTGGAAATTCTAAAAAAGTTAATGGATGGATTTTTTTACCCTTGGGACTTGGCAGTAGAAGGGGGTACAGCTAAGTTCCAGGCAAATCCTGTCTATAAAGGTTTGCAATGTGAGTATATTAGTTTCCTTTTTTAAATGCACAGTAACAGCTGTTATTCAATGAAACAAGATTGTTTGGGTCAATGGAACATGTAATACATAACATTTATTGGTAGTGTTAATTGTCAACAAGTACTCAGTAAATCATTGAATGATGTGAGCTAGTCGCCCTCTGGTTGCTCAGCTTTAATGTATTTTATAGGGGGAAAATCTGATATTTTCTTTCCTTAGCTACCTATGTACTGATCACTCTTTTCATTTTCCCTAAGGTGTGATCTATCATGGGTTCAGAGATGATAAGTTTTCATGGTTTACTTAATTGATGGCTCAAATTGCTAGGGCTATTCCAGGAAAGAGTGTACTGTGGGGTTGACTGATACTGCTAGCAGAGCAGAAAATCAAAATGTATGGGTGTCGGAGTCAAAAAAAAAAGTGCCCCTCCCCCTACATTTAATGGAATAGCTCATTTAAATATCTTTTATTTTTACAGTACAAATTATTTGTTACTGAAAACAGGTAAAAGGAGAGGTCTTGCCAATATCTAATTTCCCCCCTTTTATTTCAGTGTATGCAACACATCATTTGAAGATGGATATTCCTTTCTTCAAAAAATGTTGGAATGCAAAGATGGTATCGGCCAGACAAACACTTAAAAGGCTGTCATCACTGTCCACAAACACTACAGTAGAGTAATACATATACATGGTTTCCAACTAGAGGTGCATTTATGATTTCAATACATTTACTATTTTTTGTGCAAAACAATGTAACCCAGTTTCGTCTAAAGATGAAAAGTCCATGGAGGAGAGAGGACTGAATGCTTGTGTAATATATAGTCTAAGTGAGGCGTTGGACCTATTTAAAATGAGAACTACATTTTAGTGAATAAGCTTTAATGGTTTGCTGTTTTAATATATGGAAGATTTCTGTTAAACTTAATTGAAAAGATACAATGTTCTTCGTAAAGAGCTTAAACTGTTATTTTAAGAGATCTTTAGGTAGAGGGAGGGTGGGGGATAAATAATGTGGTTATGTGGCAGCTGGTGGAATTAAGAGGACTTTGAGGACATATCTATATTTCATGTATATAGTTCTTGTTACTGTTAGCTTCAGTTACTCTTGTGCATTTTAGTATGTAGTCATCTGTTGATCTAGTCGCAGTAGTCAGCAGTTCACATAATTTTTAGTTTTATTATTGAACTTTTTTTTAAATTGTTAATCAATACTGTTCAATATAATTCCTGTTTGCACCTATATGCATTGGATATCACCTATGTGATAATTTTTCTTTATATTGATTACACTGCAATAATGTCACAATAGATTTTTATGCATTACTGACTTGCTGTTGAAATGACATTAGAATCTTTGAGGACTTGTATATAGTTCTTGTTACTATTTAATAGCTTCAGTTACTCTTGTGCATATTTGTATATATTCATCTTTTTTATTGATCTAGTCAGCAGTTCACATCATTTTTACTTTTAATTACTGAACTTTTTTTAGTTGTTGTTATCCAATGTTATTAATGATGTCCAAAAGTAACGATGAGAAAGTATATGTATTTGTGAAATTATGAAAAGCCATCTGTGTCAGTTACTATACCTACTCCATTGTTTGAGATGTATTCTTTTAATCAACTGTTCCAATCATGATGAACGTGCTATTCAAAATCTTAAACACTCTTATCCCATTGTCTTTTGTCTAGGGTTTCTAGTATTTTACATAATTGCATGCATCTGTGTTTCTTGAAGGTTCAATGTTAAATGATTTGTAGATTCAAGAGAGGTAGGGTAAGCTTACTAAGCATAGTCATAATTTGCTGTAGTTGAGAATTACCATAGTGTTTAACATATAGTCATCTTATTACAGTTTATTTCTAGTCATATTGAACTATTAATTGCTGTAAAATATGAAGTTCTAATATTGATGATATGATTTCATTTTGATCACTATTTATTACATAAATTCAAAAAATGTCAGAAATCCATTACATTATTTTTGCTTTTAACATGTGTACACAGTGAAAAATAACAGTCAGAATTCCAAAGATTTTCACATAATGTACGTTGTATCTGTTGGTCCTTTATTTTTGTACTTATATACTGTATGTTATCCTAACAAGTCAAGGTTTTGTGATTACATACTCTCCACACTAACAGTAAGTTTTTAACTGCTTGTGGAGAGCACGTAATCCTTGACTTAATTGTGAGGATTACTGTATGTATATATATACATTACATTCCTATTATATTTTTTTAATATGTATACTTTTCAAAGGCCAATTCATAGAATCTTCATTCCCGTGTTTTGATTAAGTTTTGTTAGAAGTGTTTGGAAAGTGTTTTGTTTTCATGTTTTGATTATATTTTGTTACATACGTTTTCAAAGTACTTTGCTTGAGATCTCATGTAACAAAATATTTTCAAAACACTATAGCTGCAGTATTTTGATAGTATTTTGAAACAATGTTTTGTTAGTATTTTGTTACGTACCTCATTTGCATATGATTTTCAAAACACTACTGCAGTATTTTGATGATATTTTGAAAGAACGTTTTGTTAGTATTTTGTTGATGTTTTGTTACCTCATTTGCATGTGATTTGCTGTACTATTAAAACGTCTTCAAAACGCAACAAAGTATTCGTGTTTTGTTATAGTATTTTGTTACCCTGTTTTTTGCGTATGGGCATGTATTACATGTCTTTTTTAAAGACAATAATATTGTATAAATATAGAGGAAGTGTCATTGTTGATTATTCTAAGTTTTTAATATATCAAAATCAGTAAACAAAATACCAATTTTATAGCTTTAATCAATGTGTTTGAATTTCTCATTTTCTACCCACCCACCCCACCCCCACCCCCCTTACACACACACAGTGCATATATACTGTGAATGCAATATGCATGCATTCTAAGTTATCCAAGCGAGTTTTTGTTTCAGTGTGAGACTACAAGTAGGACTCATAAACTTATGAAGAGACATATATATTTGTGAGAGCAAGATAGCTGATATGAGCCTTGAGATCAATGGGTCGAGCCGCGGTGGTGGTCTAGAGGTTAGAGCGTTCCCCCGCATGCGGAAGGCCAGGGTTCGAATCCACAGGTGCTTGTGGACAGGACTTCCGGTACTCCCCTTGTATTTTTAAATGTTCAATTCCTTGGGTATTTCGGACGTATTTTTGATAAAATATGTAACTTCAGAGTTTATATATTTCAATGGAATACACAAATCTCGCATAGAAACCGTTTTTAAAAATGTCATATCACCGATCATAATATCGGTGATATGACATTTTTAAAAACGGTTTCTATGCGAGATTTGTGTATTCCATTGAAATATATAAACTCTGAAGTTACATATTTTATCAAAAATACGTCCGAAATACCCAAGGAATTGAACATTTAAAAATACAAGGGGGGTACCGGAAGTCCTGTCCACAAGCACCTGTGTTCGAATCCCGGACGCGACAGACCTGAGTTGTTGAAACAGGTAGTGACAGTTCCATTGCCAAACGCTCAGCATCAGGTGTGAATGTCACTGGTCCTCGGAGATGACCTTCAAAACGGATGCCCAATGTCACAGTAGATGTGGCACGCTAAAGAACCCTCACTGCTCAATGGCCGTAAGCGCCGAGCAAAGGCCTAAATTTAAAGCCGTTCACCGGTCTTGGTAACGTATGAGTAAAAAATTCTCGAGAGAGACGTTAAGGTAGCGACGGATAGCAACCACATGATCAGTAAAAATTGTGTATTTTCACGTGAATTCATTTTCCGGAATTCCTTACTCCGTCATAGAATAGTCGAAAAACAAAAAGGGGTTCCGAAAGTGTTTTGTTGCTGTGACTGACTCGCCTACAGAAAATATGCACATACCACATAAGTATACGTCAATGTCTGTAATAATGGTAGATCAAATGTTTCATCTGTGTGAAACTTTTTGCTAATCGAAATGTTAAATCAATCCATGGGTCGATTGGGTGGAAATCTTTCCATTAATATTAAATATAAAGTTGTTATTTTAACATATTTGGTGCACTATGCTGTATAATCATATCAATTTCTTATGATATGTAATCGTGTCTGGTTATTATTAAAAAAAATGTATGAAAAATAACTAAATATTAATGCAATCCTTGTGAGTGCAAAAAGGTCAATTGCAAGAGCACATACATAAATGCATTGGCGGATATAAGGGGGTGGGGTGGGGGGGTGGGGGGGGGTGCAACCGGCGCGAGCTCCCCTAAAATTTTCAAGTTTAAAGTAAATCGTGGTCTCTTGTTTAGAGAAATATATACAATAAAAGAAGCCATAATTTTCTCCACTCTCAGAGAGATAAATGTCTGACAAAATCTTTTGATTTATTGAATTAATTTTAGTGGAAGACCTGCTATTTTTTCCAAAAACCCTTAAAATTTGCGTTATTTTATTAATTTCACCTTATTAAAAATGACAGAAAATAACAAAAATGACTACATAGGAGACATATTTTAAGCCCTATAAAATCTGTAAAATCCAGGAGTTTCTGGAGTTTCGCCCCCCCCCCCCCCCCCCCCCTTCAAGGCGGTCCCCAGACCCCTGCCTCATACAGTTGCACCCCCCCCCCCCAACTTCAATTCCTGATCCGCCCCTGAAATAGCTTATAGAAACCTTCTTATTGTCATGATCAATTTTCAAAGAGGTAATTTGGGAATGCTTAAACATTCTAAGTTATAAAAAGATCAGTAGTTTATCTCTGCTGGCTGAATCTTCTCAATGCACCGAGTGCAATATCATGACGTCTATGTTCCTGCTCCATACCATGCAGTATATTAAAGGGGTTGGGATGTAATGGAGACATTTGTTTTAACAAATATAAATTGTATTTCAATTTTTTGTGGGGATTTCTATTTGGGAAAGCTCTTGATATTAATCATCAAATATGATGACGTATGATAAATCTATATTCTGAGTGTAAGTGCACAAAGGTCAACAACGAGAACTACAACAAAATATAAGCTAAAATTTGAAATACATACTTTCTGTATTATATTTATTAATTTAAAAAAGGTATTACAAAGAATCTTCGAATTTCAGCATGCTGTTTTTGATGGATTGTTTACAACATCTTTTAATAACCCTTTTTCTTACGAAAATGTGTAGTTTGTTAAAAGGGGGTGGGGTTAGGAATTTTTTGCTAGTTCCATATTGAACCCCATTATGGTGTATAATTTTTTTCATATATTTTACTCACTAATAGACTGACCACTTAATGAAATAAAATAAGAAGTTTGATGGGTAATTTTTTAGCAGCTTAAGCAAAGGTATGACCCTGTGTGCAAATATTGTGCACTGTTTTAAGGTAATTAGCCAATGTAGCTCTGTTGAAGTAATGTTGTTGCATGTTAATAATGATTGCTGAACTTGAAATTGATGTGTAATATACAATTATGTGAAAGGTTGTTTGGAACCATATATGACAAGTTTTGATCCTTTTTACAATAAAAATGTTATAGCTCTATTTGTATATTGCTCTCTACTTATTTTTCTTCACTTTTTACGCTTTACAAGGACTAAAGAAGGTGTTATTAAAATCGCCATATTTCTCAAAAACAAGGTCGATTACCTACATTGATTTTTTTATTATGTTTTATATTGAAGCTTCATCATAAACATAATATCAAAATAAAAAAATTCAATGGTTAATTTTTTTAGCATCAACCTATCAATCTCTACCTTAAATGTAGTTTCAATTTTTAACAGTTACTTTCTATTAAGTTTGGGATTAAACAATTTTATAAAGTATTCCTCCTTTGTAACTCTGGAAACTTCGCAGTCATTATACATTTTATAAAATCGAAATATGTTGAAATCTCCATGACCACAATTGGCAAAATGTTCGGAACATGGCGAATTTCTGATACTTGGATTGCGAATTTGCTGCTTGTGGACGCGCACACCGGCGTTCAGTTTGCTGGTTTGTCCGATGTAGTTTTCATTAAGGTAGGGCAGGTCTTACAATATATTACGTTTTCGGATTTGCATGTCATGTTAGAATCTGGTGTTAATTTGTTGCCGCATTTAAGAATATTTTCTCTGCCTTCCTCTAGATGATTACATGTAACGCAACGTGAATCCCCACATTTTTGCACGGATTTGGAATTTTCCGTAGTAAATCGGGCGCGCGTTAGAATTCTTTTCAGATTAGGAGCCTGTCTTCTGCTGTTTTTTATTTGAGATTCTTTTATCAGGTTTTTGAGATAATTACGCATAACCTACGCATGCGGCAACCACAATATTTTTGGAACAGCTAGAAGATTTTTAGCTCACCTGAGCTGAAAGTTCAAGTGAGCTTTTCTGATCACCCGTATTCCGGCGTCCGTCCGTCAGTAAACTTTTCACATTTTCAACTTCTTCTCAACAACCACTGGGCCAATTTCAACCAAAGTTGGCACAAAACATCCTTAGGTAAAGGGAATTCTAAATTGTTAAAATAAAGGGCCAGGCCACCTTCCAAGGGGAGATAATCAAGAAAAGGTAAAAATAGGGTAGGATCATTAAAAAATCTTCTTCTCAAGAACCACTGGGCCAGAAAAAATGAAATTTATAGATAAGCTTTATTAGGTAGTGTAGATTCTAAATTGTTAAAATCATGGCCCCCGGGGGTCGGATGGGACCACAATAGGGGATCAAAGTTTTACATACAAATATATAGGGAAAATCTTTAAAAATCTTCTTCTCAAGAACCACTGAGCCAGAAAAGCTGAGATTTATATGAAAGCTTCCTTATATAATGCAGATTCTAAATTGTTAAAATCATGGCCCCCGGGGGTCGGATGGGGCCACAATAGGGGATCAAAGTTTTACATACAAATATATAGGGAAAATCTTTAAAAATCTTCTTCTCAAGAACCACTGAGCCAGAAAAGCTGAGATTTATATGAAAGCTTCCTTATATAATGTAGATTTTAAATTGTTAAAATCATGGCCCCCGGGGTTCGTATGGGGCCACAATAGGGGATCAAAGTTTTACATACAAATATATAGGGAAAATCTTTAAAAATCTTCTTCTCAAGAACCACTGAGCCAGAAAAGCTGAGATTTATATGAAAGCTTCCTTATATAATGCAGATTCTA
Source organism: Ostrea edulis (assembly GCF_947568905.1). NCBI lineage: Eukaryota > Metazoa > Mollusca > Bivalvia > Ostreida > Ostreidae > Ostrea > Ostrea edulis. Next base: position 56,472,110 of record NC_079172.1, read on the forward strand.
AATTGTTAAAATCATGGCCCCCGGGGGTCGGATGGGGCCACAATAGGGGGTCAAAGTTTTACATACAAATATATAAGAAAAATCTTTAAAAATCTTCTTCCCAGAACCACTAAGCCAGAAAGCTGAGATTTATATGAAAGCTTTCTGATATATTGCAGATTCAGGTTTGGTAAAATCATGGCCCCCTGGGGTAGGATGGGGCCACAATAGGGGGTCAAAGTTTTACATACAAATATATAGGAAAAATCTTTAAAAATCTTCTTCCCAAGAACCACTAAGCCAGAAAAGCTGAGATTTATATGAAAGCTTCCTGATATAGTGCAGATTATAAATTGTTATGATAATGGCCCCCGGGGGTCGGATGGGTCCACAATAGGGGGTCAAAGTTTTACATACAAATATATAAGAAAAATCTTTAAAAATCTTCTTCCCAGAACCACTAAGCCAGAAAAGCTGAGATTTATATGAAAGCTTTCTGATATATTGCAGATTCAGGTTTGGTAAAATCATGGCCCCCTGGGGTAGGATGGGGCCACAATAGGGGATCAAAGTTTTACATACAAATATATAGGGAAAATCTTTAAAAATCTTCTTCTCAAGAACCATTGGGCCAAAGAAGTTCACATTTACATGAAAGCTTTTTGACATAGTGTAGATTCAAGTTTGCAAAAACCATGGCCTCCAGGGGTAGGTTTGGGGCCATAATAGGGACTACGGTTTTACATGCAAATATATATGGAAAATCTTCTGATATGGACCAAGGTGACTCAGGTAAGCGATGTGGCCCATGGGCCTCTTGTTTCCTATATTAGAACAATCCCAAAATTTCAATTTAAAAGGATCGTCTCCAACTACAGATATTGGACCGAAATCAATATATATATATATATATATATATATATATATATATATATATAGACTGCCTCAGGAAAAACACCAAAACCGACAATTATGTTTATTAATAGAGTATTGTAAACTCTTTAGCAACTCTTATATTCTCTCTACATTCGTTCGACACTTTCACAATGCACTACTCGTTTTGACTTTTAATTAAGTTAAATGTTAACTGCGAATGAGAAGCTGAGAAATGCATAAAGGGACCCAAAAATTGCCATAAAAAGAAAAAAATTACTGTATATCATAAGCGTACCACAGCGCACTCAATGTAATCAGACGAACTAAAGTTATCCTAACATTTCTAAATAATGTGTTAGCAGTCCAGAAAACTTTAAAGGTCTCCATATATTACATCTTGGGTTCCCCCAGGAACAAAGCAACCCCCACCCACCCACACCTTTGGACGGCAGCTCTATACTACACTCAAAATTTGAGGGGTAGGCTTGTCGAGATATACTTTGTCATAGCTCCTCCTAATCTAAAAAAACAAACCAAACAATGCTACGTCTTTGTACACCTCTCTTTCGTATTGAAACTCTACTAGGTCTAAATGTGAAGACAATCAATACGTGATGTGTAGATTGTATACATGTATATCAATATACACTGTAGAATCAACGGTATTTGTGTTAACTCAGTTTTCCTTGATTTAGGGTTTCCCCCTTTTCCACACATTTATGACACCCCAATTTTCAATAACATACACACACACATGAAAGGTGAAGATAACGAACAGTGATCAATCTCACAACTCCCACAAGAAAAAATAAAGAGTTGAACATACACCGACCCATGGGCATACCAGAGGTGGGATCAGGTGGCCAGGAAAAGTAAGCATCCCCTGTCGACCGGTCACACCGGAAATGAACCCTATGTCTCGATCAGGTGAACGCATAAATACCTTGAAAAGCTGGACTTAGATAGCATATTTGATTCTGGAAAAAATCCGGCCGAATCGAACTAAGCCGGGTATACCCGGCGACGCGCTATGAATCAAGTGACCCGGCTACAGTACGGTAATGAAAATATGTTGACCTTCTATTGTATAAACATTATTCCGCATAGAAATGACCATCATATTTTCAAATCATGCTTATTTCACCAGAGTAAAAATTAAAAACATTTTGTCTTAGAATAGGCAACTCCCGATCCTACTGTCTCCAAGGACGCCAGCCTGAGCTTGAAGCCGCCTTCGCTTCTATATATGTATATCTATATTACGTTCACTTTGTTTATTTCTCGACACTGTAAATCAGTTTAAGAGAATAAAAATATTGTCATTGTCATTGCCTATCAAAAATTTCCGGCTCAATCGGCTTACCCGGCGGGATGCGTGCGCAATTCCGGCTCACAATCAAGTGTGTCGCCGGTCATCGCCGATTAACCCGGGTGCGCCGGATCGTTAGAATCAAGTATGATAAAAGAACCAGATCTACAAATACAGGTTTAAATCGCTCGAAACATGAAAATTGGCCCCAAGAAAATCGATTACTCCCTGGTATACTAGTATATACTGTACATTATCAATATAAGCATTTGACATGTGCTTGTCCCAAATGCCATACCCCGTGGAGGTCTGGGTTAGAATAGGTGAGACCAGAAAAACCAAGGCCCCGTATCACAACAGGTGTGGCACGATAAAGATCATCTCTGCAAAAAACCCATAAGCGCCGAGCATAGGCCTAAATTTTGCAATGGTGATGTCTCCATACGAGTGAGAAATTCTCAAGTGGGACGTTAAATAATATACAACAACTTAATGCCGTAAAGTTTTGAATTTGCAAATTTTTCATATTTGAAGTTGGCCCCTTTAAATTGTAAAAGTCAGCCGCCGATTGTAAAAGTAAGCCTCTTCGTAAAACTCCTATAAGAGATGTCTTGTTAAGATCATTATGCATGCCAATTTCAAATTATCCTCGCCAGGTTGCAAAGTATTTGTATTCTTCATTAATGCGATGACAGTTAATTTCAAAAATTAAAAATGTAAATTATGTGTATATGTATCAACGTCTACAAACATATGGTTTTATACGTTTCCCATTATCTCATAAAACACATTGATAAACTTGGTACAGCAAGGTCCCGTGGGGATCCGGGTTATAATAGGTCCTCAGTACCCCTTGCTTGTCGTAAGAGGCGACTAAATGGGGCGGTCTTTCGGATGAGACCACAAAAATCGAGGTCCCGTGTCACAGCAGGTGTGGCACGATAAAGATCCCTCCCTGCTCAATGGCCATAAGCGCCGAGCAAAGGCCTAAATTTCACAGCCCTTCACCGGCAGTGATGACGTCTCCATATGAGAGAAATATTCTCGAGAGGGACGTTAAACAATAATCAATGGTATTGCAGGTATTTACTTACAACTCACTAACAAAACCCTATGCAACTTTTGCTCTTGCATAATGAGGTAAACATATTGCGTAAAATCCAAAGCCGGAACGGGATTTCACTAAATCCCGTATTATGATTGGATCGCTATATCTGTTCGCTTTCAACTAAATATAGAAAAGGGAAACACCCGGTGAACATGCGCAGTGGTTGGAAATTGAATTTCCTGTAACGTAGCTAGTTCGTGAAGAAGAAATGGTGAAAATTCGGTAAATAGAAGCCGAAATATTAGTTTTTGAAGTAGTGGTGTGTTTAGGACTTAAAATGACATGCTAACTTTGAAAATTCATTAATAAAAAGCTGATTTATGTACAAGAAAGAGGTATTTTGGTATGAATAAAATGAATATTCTACTTTCGTTTCATTGTTGACATGTCGGGAGTCTTTATTCAGAATTTAGGGTCATGTTTACATAACCCAAGCGGTTGAGCAAGATCTTGTCGGCCATTTTGTCAGCCATTTGTAAATCACTCAGCTCGCGCTCGTATTGCTGCATGCTGTGTTCAGAATTGTGCAATGTGAATATTGTGTATTTCTTTGTTTGGCCTGCGCCTAGTTGTAATAAATATGGATGCACATTTTGGTAAATTTGGTGCACATTTGCAGGGTTTGTGAATTAAAGTGTAATAAAAAAAATCATATCCGTTGAAACCATACGAGGATGAAGTCTTGGAACTTTTCAGGATTGATATTTCAAATGATTTGACAAAGTTCCAAAATAAACAAAAGTTTTATTTAACCTATTTTATTTACCAAAGCGCCAAAGCAATCAATCAACAGTAACATTTCATTAACTATTTCCAACCCGGCTCAGGCGGTCAGCTAGCAGCTGATTGCATACTGTGTTGTCGTTATTGTGTTTGTAAACAAATACGTCATTTGGGGCATGCGCACAGGGGTAGAAATCAATACTTCCGGGAGTTGCATAGAATGTACTGAGCGGTTTTGTTAGTGCAACTTGTATGTTTGTTTTCATGTTTTTTTCCCCTTTATTTCTTAACGCTGTGCTTCTTTTTTTCTTGATGTACTACATTGAAGTTTTGCGTTTAAAGTGGCATATAGGCCCGATGGGCCGGGTGTTTGATTTAGTTTCACACTGTCTGTTTAACATAATGTTTGTGAATATACACATGCCACTAATTTAGCAACAACCGCGCTCGCTAGGTGGCGCGTCATGGTCTATTTTTATTTCTATAGGAAAAGTGGGACGAGGTTCCACTCTGTTTTTTACGGGCTAGTATGGATAAACCTAGAGCCTACGAATGATGCGAAGTTGATCGTTCGGATTTTAAATAGCTATATTTAGCGTATCTCACGTGATTAGGCACATTCCAGAAAATCCCTTTGAAATTGAAGCGGTTAAGCAGGGCGAATATATGTAAACATTGACATAACGGTGAAATACGCAACAAAGAGTGACATATTGATAAATTTTATGCATAAATAGATTATACTGATGTCAAACATGGACGATAATTGCCCGTGTTCATATAGTATTTGATTGATTTCAATATCCAAGGAAAGATAACTCCCATTATTAACGTACATACAACGTACCGGAAGTATACAATAATACAATGTTTATACATCACATGTATTTCTGAATGATGAATGAATCTTTATTTTCATCAGAATCTTTTTCATCACACTCACAGACCCGGTCCCCATACCCCTACCAGTGTCAATCTGTGACTGATAGTAGTGCGGTATTTAATTTGATATAGTCTAGAGGAAATTCGAAATTCGAAATATGGTAGAACTGGATTTTTAGTGTTTAAAGAAAAGTGGAGTATGGGCTGGGGGGCTAAAAATGCTATTTGCCAAATTTTCAACAATATTAATTACAAGGCAAGGCAAATTTAATTAAAAGGGGTCATAAGCTACAGATGATACAATATTCGCTTGCAAGTTGCACTGCCACTAGTTACACTTAGTGACTTACTTACAGATAAATAAAGTAACTTACAGACAAATATTTTATTTATTTATCTATCATTTCATTTCATTTTTTTTTTAATATCATGGTTTGTACTTGAAGAGTCATTGGAATAAAGGGACATTATTGGGGTTACAAAAAAATCTTATCATGCGTTTTTAAATTAAATAAAAATAAATAAACATGTCAACCATTCATTCTCAGACAGATTCTGATACCACTCAGCCCCCAGACTGGCCAGAAGATCCAGAAATTCGGAAAATTCTGATAATGATGCAACTCAGCCAGCCAGCCCCCCCCCCCCCCCCCCCCCCCCCCCCCCCCGACAGCTCTACCAGAAGTTCTTGGAAAAGACTTGTTGATGTTTAAGAAATCAGTTTTCCTATTAGTTTTACTTTTGCTCCTGTTCATAAGTGCATTAGGCTATGGCCCAATCTGATTAAATTTAAGATCTTTGATCCGCTCCGGATACCTCTTCCTTTCCTGTACCTGTTTTGTTTTGTTTTGAACATATTTTATTGATGAAATCAAAAGGATTGGGAACAAGTTCTGACAACTTACAAGTCCCTCTCCTAAAATATTACAATATGTCATGCAAGGTAATAATTAATAGGTATAATGTACAATGATTAAACAAGTCTACAAGTTTCTTCTATAAATTTATGAACAACTGAAAAAATAGTTATATTAGTTTGCAGAGGTAAATTGACATCACCGCATAATAACAATTTTGTATCAATATTAACCAAGTCAAGCATGAAAAGGCGATTAAAAAGATCATTTCTAGCCCTGGAGTAATTTTTACAAGCAAAAAAGAGATGGTATACATCTTCATTAATATGTCCACATGTACAAAACGGAGAATTTGTAATATTTAATTTATAAAGATTATAATTAAGTATACAGTTGTATCTTAGCTTTGTATGAATAATGTTGATATATCGTTTTCCAAAAGAGTAATATGATGGTGGTCTTGTAATGTCTGTTATATTTTTGCGGAATGAATTGATTGAGATGGCTTCTCTGGCTTCTACATTTAATAAATTCCACTGTTTTACAGAGTCAGGTACGAATGATTTTTTGAATAACTCTAATCTGCATTTTGGAATGTAAAACTTATCATTGTTTCTAGTATTATAAAGGGATATATTTTCATGTTTATGTGGAATAATTTCATTTAAATAATCAGGGGCGCTACCATTGCAAATTTTAAACATGGTAGTCATTTTTGCAATATAACGTCTACTTTTTAAAGTTTGCCAGCCTGTTTCTAAATAAAGGGATTCTCTAGATGCAAAAATAGGAAGACCAGTAACAATTCTAGCTGCACGTAATTGTACTTTTTCAAGCTTATCAGTATCGTGAACAGAACAGCCATCCCAAACAATTGAAGCATATTCAAGAGTAGGTCTAATAAAAGCTATATACAATTTTGACAGATGTTTTCTGCCAATTTTGAACTTAAGCCTTTTTAAAAGCCCTAATTTTTTAAAAGATTTATCAACTATGGAATCAATGTATAAAGACCAACTGAGGTTATGTGACAATAATAAGCCTAGATGACGATGGACTGGAACACACTCCAATCTATCACCTTGGAAAAATAATTTCGGTAAAATAGAGTTATCTTTTTTCGAAAAATAAACAGCTTTAGTCTTGGATGGATTGAATTTGAGTAGCCACTTATTTGACCATTTTTCTAGTATATGTAAATCATAATTAAGCTTGTATTCAATTTCTAGCATATTATATGAGGACTGCTGGAGTGAGTTGTCATCAGCAAATAATCTACACATTGATAGCATATTTACAGCAACATCATAAACATCAATCAAAAATAGTAAAGGTCCTAAAACAGAACCTTGTGGTACACCAGCAAATATATCAAGTGGTGACGATAAAAGGTCCTTATACATTACTTTTTGTGATCTGTGACATAAGTAGCTTCTGAACCAATGTAAAAGACTACCAGATATACCATAAGTTTGTAATTTGAAAATAAGACCATTATGCCATACTCTATCAAATGCTTTTGATAGGTCACAAAATATCATACATGATTTCCCTTCATCAATACTTTGAACAATACTATGATAAGTTTCTAATAATTAAAAATCCAGCTTGATATCGATAAAATAGATCATTACTATGAAAATAATTATATACATGTTTGAAAATAATTCTCTCCAAAATTTTACTAACGCATGATAATAGCGAGACAGGTCTATAATTAGATACTAATGACGGGTCTTCCTTCTTAAAAAGAGGAATAACGTGAGCAATTTTCCTGTATCTGTGAAGTCCAGAGGTGAGATATATTCTTTCCAAAATAACTAAGAATGTTCATGGAACAATTTAGTATCAATTGTTTACCTTTCTATGTTGTATGCCTTATTTCAAGAAATAACTTTGGGTAACTTTTTAATGTAAAATGGAACATTTTCCGTTTTTGACAACCTGGCGGTAGGAGTGTTTAAGCTCATTTTCTGTAAGCAAATGGAGTAAAAGGATTTTAGATTTGGGATTCCATATTGGTACCGTATAAGTTTTACATCTGATTTTTATTGTTTTGGAGTAATGATATTTCAAGAAATAAAGTTGGGTCACTTTTTGATGTGAAATGAAACATTTTCCGTTTTTGACAACATGACGGTAGGGGTGTTTAAGACACTATACCTCATTTTCTGTAAGAAAGTGGAGTAAAAGAAATTCAGATTTGGATTCAGCATACTCAAAATTGGTAATTACACCTAATTTTTATTGTTTTGGGTAATTATGTTTCAAGAAATAAAGTTGGGTCATTTTTTGATGTGAAATAAAACATTTTCCGTTTTTGACAATCTGACGGTAGGGGTGTTTAAGACACTATACCTCATTTGCTATAAGAATGTCGGGTAAAAAGAATTCATATTTGGATTCAGCATACTCAAAATTGGTAATTACACCTAATTTTCATTGTTTGGGGTAAATTTTAAAAAATGGGTGGTGGTTGCTACCACTATAAATAAATAAACTACTACTACTACACCGTATACAACGTCACATTGGAGGAGTCGTCACTGTGGAGCACGAGGGCTCAGCTCCGAAGCGGAGAAAACGCAGTATACCCGAGTATGAGATCGATTTTCTCATAAACTAATGTACACCATATTTCTGCAAATATCATATTGTATAGAGTGTGGTAGATATATTTGGATCATTCAAATTTGTCCCCGAATTTCAGAAACCCGTACTTACCTCAAACACGTCGTTCGCGTTTCACGAGTAGGTCTACAAAGTTGAAATTGATGATTTAAACCCATCTTTCTCGGTCATTTTATCTCTCTGTCTCCTTGATTTGTTTGATAGAGAGTATGTATATCCCGATACCATGACCTTTTACATGTACTTACATTTCACATGTAATTTACACAAAATCTTACCAATTTGTAATGTGTCGCATGAAGGCTCAAATATGGCATGCCGCGAGGAGTAGGCTACATATATTTTACTGTATCGCGAGGCTTTGAAGTTTGACCTTTGGGCTGATTAACATTAAGTTTACCATGATCCTTTGTCAGTTTTCTTTTCATATTTGAGAATAAAATATGGTTGGAAAGAAGTACAATCTGGGACCCGTAAAATCTTCCTAGGAATAGGATGAACAGTGGGCTATCGGCAAAACTGAAACTTAAATGCTACAAAGTGTACCTACATGTATACCATCGAATCTGTCCTGTAATCAAATAGTTCTCATCTGTTACAAAACATACTTGCGCACCATTGAAAGGTCGAACGCCAAATGAAGATTGTTTTTTAAACCAAGATTCCCGCATGCGAAAAACAAGCATCGCTGAAGTGTATATAAAAGGGGGATACCCACACGCCTGTAATTCTACCACGGTTATTGCAAGGATCAAAGGAATGCCGTTGTCATTATTCTACGATATACCTTCATACGTATTAACTGATTATGAGAAAATTGACACACTCACTTGCTTGAGTTTTGCTAATGCAACAATAAAGTTGATAACTGATAATTCAATTTGATAATCAAAAAAATCAATCAATATATGTTGTAAAAAAAATCATAAATGTCTGAAGAACATTTGTCATTCAGTATAAACCAATCATCTGTATTTCGAGAGCCATACACATGTAAACATGGCGATTCACAGACAAGTTTTTCTTGAACTGTATTCAAAGCAATTGATATAATCTGTTAACATTAAACTAAATACTTGAAAAAAAAAAATTCAAAATATATTTAGAATACCCCTACTATCTGTATGAAATATATTTAAAACAATTGAGATTCTAACCCCCTAAACCAAATATATTCCTGCTTCACATATCAAGATGCATTAAGAATTCTGGTGGGCACGTAGCCTGGGGTCATTCCAACTCCCATCATTTTTTGATTGTTCAAATATCTTTAAAATAGTTGAGATTGATGTAAATATACTTTTTGCTGCACATGACACAATGCACTGAACACCACGTTTTTGTTCGTTTTTCCACCCATTTGCCCCTCAAGGTGAAAAAGAAAACTTATTGCACATCTAAAAAGGACACCACCAATAACCTCCTGATAGATGATTTGGCTACTGTATAAAGTGTAAGACGAGTTCTGAGAACATGGTTGTTCTATAGGGGGAAAAAATCGTTTCCTCAATCGCTAATTAGTCCCCAAGGTGAAAAAGAAAATTCTGAAACCTAATTCCACATCTATATGATACCACCAATAACCTTCGAAGAGATGATTATGCTATTGCGTTAAACGGAAGTAGTGGAATTTTGGGAAGAGGGGATTATTTTTGTTCGTAAAAACGTCATTATTGATCCCCCCACCCCCCCCCCTCCCCCCCGCCCCCGGATAAAAATGAAACTTCCGAAACCTTATTGCACATCTACAGGATATTACCTATCATATTCCAAAATACTGATTAGCAACTGCTTGCAATAAAAGAGGAGTTTGAGGAAGAAAAAAGCGTGACAGACGAAATGAGGGATCAGGATAACAATATATACGAACTGTCTTTAGAAAGTACGGGCATAATAAAGAAGTCCTCTAAAGGTGACAAACTTGTCCTTCCAACACAAAATACTAGATGCTAACATACGAATTGGTTAACGATATGTATATACATGTATCCGGTTTTATTTGTGCAGGGTATGAATTCAGTTGGTGATGGAGAAAATGTAAACAAATATCGTTTAGCTTTTGACGGTGATTTGTTTGATCAATTGTGTATTGTTTAACGTCCCTCCCGAGAATTTTTCACCCATATGGAAACGTCACCTTTGTCGGTGAAGGGTTGCAAAATTTAGGCCTTCGTGTATGCTTGGAGCTTGCAGTTTTGAGAAGGGAGGGATCTTTATTGTACCACACCTGCTGTGACACAGGGCCTCGGTTTTTGCGGTCTCATCCGATGATCCGCCCCATTTAGTCGCTTCTTACGACAAGCAAGGGGGTACTGAGGATCTATTCTAACCCGGATCCCTACAAGATTTGATTTGTTTGATCACGAGAAGGACTTTGATAATGGTGGAAATGATGTCTGGGGTATTACAAACTTTCCGTTTCGCTAAATGTGGATATACTTCTTGGTACATATATTTTTTTCGTTTTGGCGTTTGTCCTTCCAAGGATATACAAGTATGCTTTCTAACAGGTGAGGGCGATTTAAGTACAGGACATGGATTCGATTGTTACATGTAGTAGCTTAAAGGTTTTAGTTTTGCCGATAGCCCACTTTTTCATACTATTCCTTGACAGAGACTTCTTTCGCATCATATTTTATTCTGATATATAAAAAAAAACCTGACAAATACTGTAAATGTATTACATTTGGCTGTGTATTCTATTTAGCGCCTTTGGCGGAACGCAGCTTCCGCTAAATCAAGTACATCGCTAAATGCCATCCGTAAATCTAGATGTTTAAAGTAATTCAGGAATGCCCTAAATCAAATCTACGCTAACTTGTTGAAAAAACGATTTCCGCCAAATATCGTACACGCCAAATATAATACGTTTACAGTATGTGATATTAAAAGGATCATGGTAAACTTTATGTTAATCAGCCCAAAGGTCAAACTTCAAAGCCTCGCGATACAGTAAAATATATGTAGCCTACTCCTCGCGACATGCCATATTTGAGCCTTCATGCGACACATTACAAATTGGTAAGATTTTGTGCAAATTACATGTGAAATGCAAGTAAAAGGGCGACATAATCATCAACAATCATGGTATCGGGATATACATACTCTCTATCAAACAAATCAAGGAGGCAGAGAAAGATGGATTCAAATCATCAATTTCAACTTTGTAGACCTACTCGTGAAACGCGAACGAAGTGTTTGAGGTAAGTACGGGTTTCTGAAAATCTACCACACTCTATGCAATATGTTTGCAGAAATATGGTGTAGTTTATGAGAAAATCGATCTCATACTTGGGTATACTGCGTTTTCTCCGCTTCGGAGCTGAGCCCTCATGCTCCACAGTGAAGACTCCTCCAATGTGACATTGTATACGGTGCTACTATAATGGATTTAGACAAACCTTCATATAAGCCTATTTAGTAATTCAGGGTGGTTACACTTTTGGATACATATCCGGCCTGTTTACATGTAGCTAGCAGATATTTTAGCTCACCTGCGCTGAAAGCTCAAGTGAGCTTTTCTGATCGACTGTTGTCCGTCCGTCCGTCTGTCTATCTGTAAACTTTTCACATTTTCGACTTTTTCTCCAGAACCAATGGGCCAATTTCAACCAAACTTGGCAAAACGCATCCTTGGGTAAAGGGCTTTCAAGTTTGTTCAAATGAAGGACCAGGCCCCCTTAAAAGGGGATATAATCACAAAAATGCAAAATAGGGTGGGTCATTTAAAAATCTTCTCAAGAACCACTGGGCCAGAAGCCTAAGAAGTTGTAGCCCCCCCCCCTTTTTTTCCAATGTCGGAGAGGGCTACATTATTGTAGCTATTCCTAAGGTACAACATGTCATATAGAACAAGATTTGATCTTTTTCATTATATTGTATAAAATTCCATTTGTTGTGTATAATTTGTCATTTGTATTATACCGAGCTAAGCTCGGATGGGTCGAAGCAAGACTCTAAACGTAACACGAATGTAAAAGACAAAATCGTCTAAATATAGGTCTGAAAGAGCATAAAACAACGAATATTATCAGGAGGTATTTCAAATTTCTATTAAACTTACTTGTAACAAAATACACAGCTTTACTCAGATAAGACCATCGATGATCTTACCTCGGAAAGTCTTAACTGGACACGTGACTTTCACTAGATAAATGGCAGTGACAGTTGTTTGTAAACACTAACGTCATAAAAAAGTTCAGTCGTGTATTCTAACTTATTTCAAGTTCAAGTCTACACCCAGTATTTCCTACAAATATGCTTCTACTATTGCATCCAAACTTTTCAATTATAAACAAACTTTGCAGTGCCTAGATATAGACCATCCACCTACGTGTTCTTCATCTTCTTTCAATTATAGTCGAGCTTGACATCTCATTACTGGTGATGTTGATATAGTTGAAAATGAAAACCTCATCACTTATTCTAAAAGGTCCTAAATACAGAGAACCTCGGTCTTTAAATTGGCGATAAAACTTCATTTCTACATTTCTATTATGAATTCTGTCGAGGATTATGCCAGACGATGGGCTAAATATGAAAAAGAACTTCAAGTTGATACATTGTCAGAATGGATTAAAAGTACAATATATAAGAGGAATATTAAAATCCCGCGAAGACATATGAAAACAAAAGTACGTACCATCTATCCTTCTGTGGTTAGAAAACCAGAAGTGATAAAAGAATTAGATAGGTTACATGAGGAATATGTTTTGGTTCCAGCTGACAAAACTTGTAAAAACATTGCCTTTGTTTTTAAGGCTCATTATTACAACTGTATTTTAAACGAACTTGGCATACTTCCACTTTTGGTAATCGTACATATACTCCAGCTGCCCTTTCAAAAGACGAAATTCTTCAAAACCATGCTTCAGTTTTAGACACATTTAATACCCCAGTCAATGGGTCGGATGAATATGAGTTACTGTACCTATACTGGATTCCTAAACTTCATAAAAACCCTTACAAACAGAGATATATTGCAGGATCCAGTAAATGTTCTACCAAGCCCCTATGTTTGCTCCTCACGAAAATATTAAGAGCTGTGAAGGAGAAACTTCAAACGTACTGTGCAACTACATATGAATGAAGTGGTGTAAATCAAATGTGGATTCTAAAAATTTCTATAGAACTCTTAGTAAACTTGAAATCACAAAACTTTTCTCAAATCAACATCAAAACGTTTGACTTTTCAACTCTTTACACGACCATTCCTCACGATAAATTAAAGACTAGACTTTTTGACATCATAGACAGTTGCTTCTTCAACAAAAATGGAGAACGCAAATATTCCTATCTAGTGATCAGTCATCCCAAAACATTACTTTGTTAAACGGCACTCTGATTCCACGCGCGAGTACTCTGAAGTTGAAATTAAAAAAAATATGCTGGAGTTCCTCCTCGACAATATCTTTGTGGTCGGTTGGAATTCCATGGGCACGAATTGTGCTCCTCTGTTAGTTGACCTCTTTTTATATTCCTATGAAGCAGAATATATTAAAAAACTTCTACGTGAGAAAAAATCTCTTGCTGTGGTCTTCAACTCGACATTTAGATAATATCGACGATGTATTATCTGTTAACAATAATAATTTTCATTCATATGTCGATTCGATATATCCCAGTGAAATCGAAATAAAAGAAACCACAGAGTCGTCCATTGCTGCTTCATACTTAGATATTTTATTGAAAGTAGATATTAACGGCAAACAACTCCACTTTATGACAAATGGGATGATTTCAACTTCTCCCTCGTCAACTTCCCATATTTATGTAGCAATATTTCATTATCACCTGCATATGGTGTTTACATCTCTCAACTAATTCGATACGCAAGAGCTTGTTCTGCGTATGGTCAGTTTTTAAATCGAAGCAGGCTACTGACAAACAAGTTGATGGTGCAGGGGTTCGAATTCGTTTAAAATCAGCACTTCGCAAATTCTATGGTCGTTATAACGATCTAGTTTGCCAATACAACCTATCATTGGGTCAAATGCTGTCTGAGGTGCTTCATGCCGATTGTTAGACCGTTCTTAGCACACTGATTTTGACTACGGGTAACTCCGTTTACCTGATCACGATATAGGGCTCATGGCGGGTGTGACCGGTCGACAGGGGATGCTTACTCCTCCTAGGCACCTGATCCCACTATCCAGGGGTCCGTGTTTGCCCAACTCTCTATTTTGTATTGCTTATAGAAGTTATGAGAATGATCACTGTTCGTTATCTTCACCTTTATAGGAGTTATGAGAATGATCACTGTTCGTTGTCTTCACCTTTTATACATTTAAAGGTACAACTATACATTTAAAGGTATATAATGCTCTATTATCATGTTAGATTTTGATAAAGATATCATACCATGTTATTTTATGAATGAAATGAAACCCCAAAAACAAACTCTATATAAAATTTGCATATAAAAATTAACGGTTGTAGAGATATAAATAAAATAGTTTTAATAGACTGTCGGTCTTTTTTAACACTTTTGTTTCGGAACCGAATCGAGTGCTGTCTTATTAGTATACCACGTGCTATTTTCCTAGCAATTCTTGGATCTATGCATATCTAACTACTCTTTAGTGTTTTACACATCATAAAGCATAATAATGTATGATAGGTCCTCATTCTAATATCTACAGTCGACGAACTCGATGTTAAAACTTACCGATCACGTGTAAAGAAGGTGCACGCAATACATGCATTATACAAATTGATTGTATCTTGCTTAACCTTTCGTTCGAGAATTTTTCACTCATAGAGACGTCACCAAGACTGGTGAAAGGCTTCAAATTTAGGCCTATGCTCGACGCTTACGGCCATGGAGCAGTGAGGGTTCTTTAGCGTGCCACACGAACTGTGGCACGGGTCATCCGTTTTTAAGGTCATCTCCGAGGACCCGTGACATTCACACATGATGCCGAGCTTTGGCGATGGAACTGTCTCTACCTGTTTTAACGACTTAGGTCTGTCGCGGGCGGGATACGAACCCCGGCCTTCCGCATGCGGGGCGAACGCTCTAACCTCTCGGCCACCGCGGCGGTGCATTATACAAATAAGACCAACCGAAGATGAAGATGTCGAAGAGTGAAATTAGTCAAGAATGAACTAAAAATGTTGACCTATTCCTTTTATCTGGGATGAAATCAAATAGTTCACGTTTCACAAGGTGTTATATTTTGCCATTATAGATACATTAACAATGTTTGTTTAGAATTTTTTTTTTTAATAATTCGTACGCATGTGCCTTTAAGAAACAGATTTGAAACTACACACGTTGAGGAATCTTTCATGGTCCGGCAGTTCTTGAGAAGATTCTTGAAAGATGAACACCATTTTTCACTAATTCTTAATTATCTGCCCTTTTCAAAGTCCCCTTTAGTTGAATTTGGCCCTGTGATTCTGGAGAAGAAATAAAAAATATGACAAGACGGACACCGGACAAAAGGTGATCAGAAAAGCTCACTTGAGGTTATAGTTCAGGTGAGCTAAAATAAAATTCTTATTGCATGTCCCAAAAAAATATCAGCCTTTCGCATTTTATAAAGATCATTCACATATCAGAGTCCAAATCAGAAACTTGAAAAAAATCCATTAATTTTTATCCTAGTATTTGTCAAAACTGAACAAAGGGATTGGATTTGCTGTAATGTCTAAATCAATTAAATCGATACCATGTAGGTAATTGCATATATATACAAGTATATGTCGCATGCTACGATACAGGAAAATGTTTGTGGTTTCACTTAATTAGATAATCAACACAGATATCTAGAATTTTAAGACTCGTTTTAATTCTTTGAAATTTAGTTCTTCTGATTCAAATTTGATGTTTGGCAAAATGAAGAGTATAGAATATGGCAATTCATAAAATTTTCTCTTGTCATGTAAATAAGATTTTACCCAACAAATGAAAATCGATTCCTTATAACTATAAATAGTATATATGTATGAGCTATCACTCCAAGCAGGTAAATGACAAACATGTTGCTTTACCTGCTCGTGCTGTTAAGCAAACAAAGTAAGTTTTGACTGATGTTTTAAACTTTTTATTTAATATATATTTCCCCTTATAAATTTATATTGCTACTTGTGGAATCATTATTTGGGTAGGAAACAATTTTCATGGATTACCGATTGTTTCTTCTTTTATAAGGTGGAACATATTTAATCCTTGGTTAGTTTATTTTATGGGGTATGACTTTTTTCATATTTTACTATGTACTATATTATTGGCTTATAAGATGGCGTCATAAAAAAATGAACACCTACAAATAATTAATGATTTCTTAATGTTCGGGTTTAAAGAAATCGAGTTTTGATAATCATTTAATTAATTTTCATGTTTTAATGCAGGTACATGTATTCGTCATTTGTGTTGCCGACTTTAAGCGCAAATGTGATGTAGGGGCGCTGAGATTATTGTATATATAAAATGATTACATCTTTATTGACGTATTATTATATGATTGGCTTGGGTCATCTTTCTTTAAAAAGGTTATATACTGCAGATAAGCATTTTAGCTTGAATTTCGATTGATCATTATCCTCAAATAATTAATTCTAAAATGTTGTGTATCAAAACTAGCTTTTTACCATAAAATATTCTGGTTATCATTTCTTTTAATCATTTTCTTTTTTGAAAGCGCGTGCCTTTGACAAATTTTAAAAAGCCCCTTCGTATAAGAAAAGGGCCAAGGTCTTTAGAAGATCGAAAAACCAATCAGATAACACGACTCAAAAGCTGCTGTCAATGGACGTAAATGATCGTGTCCGAATTGGACGTAAACCTTGCTATCATCCACGTACTCTGGAATTAGGCTCACATTACACGTATATTTAAAAAAAGGTGTTCATTCCTGGGATTGCAAGAGCTGGATATCGTCCGTGGATGGAAGGTACAGATCGCACTGTTATCAATACCACCCAATGACTTTTAACAATACATTTGAAGCAGAAACACATTGCAAGAAATCTGGTGGGCACCTGGCTCCATATATTGACGAAGAGCAGTTTAAGCTGTGGAAGGAGATTATTTCTCATGGAAACAGGTATACTATTATTGCAGGGAATTGTGTCCTTTTTAAGCCGAGTTATTCTTGACATTTCAATCGTGTTGTATCGTGCATGTATCCTAATGTACGTGCGTGTATCGTATCGTGTTTTTTTCCCGTTTTCTATCAGGTTTATCGTATTTTGCGTTTATCAGGTCTGTCGTGTATCATGTTTTGCATGTATCAGGTTTCCGATTATTGTGAAAATCGTTTATCTTCGGAAACTATCCACCGTGGCCAAACGTCATTTGGATACAATCATTCCTACGCAGGGTACAATCGTGTTTTTAACGCAGAGTATATTACGGCAATTTATTATGGAGAGTGTCCGTGAGGAGGGGTTAGAACGTGGCTCATAGTTTTCTTTATACAGCTAATTTTATAAGAATTATATAGCCTATCAGGTGATACAATGACTTCTGGATTGAATGATATACAGCATTCGGTCAGATCCCCTACCACTTGCTCAAACACTTCAACACAGTTAGAAAACTTCTTGTAAATTGGTCTCTGTCGTTCGTTTTCTTCATTTTTTAGAAAACAAAAAAACCCACCTAAAATTCAATTACACCAATGAAAAGACAACATCATTACAAATATATACCATAAACGCCAGGAAGAAATCTTTGCAATTAAGACTTTTGTTAATGATAATTAAAATATAACGCTGGATACAACCATTCTATGAAAGTATAACGTAGAATACAACCATTCCTAATACATGTACATTGACAATTTGCTACAATGAATGTTTTTTAAAATGTCTTTTGTGATGCCATTTGAATATTGAACTTCATTATTTATTACAAGATATACAACGTAAATTATGATTGTTCCAAAGGGAAGCGTAGCGAAGCTCAGTGCTTGTTTACATGGTAGACCTTTACAGATAAAACTTTGATCAAGCTTGTTTGTTTTTAGTTCAAATTAATTCTATTGAATACATGTACACATGTGTTAGTTTATTCCAAAACAGGGGTGTGAAGTTTATTATGATTTTCATATCTACATTTAATTTATATTTCCTTTCGCATTGGAACTTACAATTCATCTTGACAAATAGCATGGCCACAAGATTGATAAAGCGGACAACAACAAAGTCGAAACGTTGATGGTTCAGTTGGGAAAAAATTAATTAATTTAGAAATCAAAAGTGAAAATAAAACTGTAGCCTTGTTGTTAGTTATTTAATATTACTAAACAAATGCAGTAAGTAAAGCCAGTGTTTGATTTATTGTATGAATGAAATAGCTAAACTGAATTCTCTGTATAATCTCGATCATGTTGATTATGAATGGAAAAGATACCTCCGATTCGATTCGATAATCGATTGTAAATTTCTTTCGATTCTCGAACACTAATAGCTTCTCAGTACTCCTTGCTTGTCGTAAGAAGCGACTGAATGGAACAGTCCTTCGGATGAGACCGCAAAAACCGAGGCCCCGTGTCATAGCAAGTGTGGCACGATAAAGGCCGTGAGCATATGTCTAAATTTTGCTGCCCTTCATCGGCAATGGTAACAAGTAGATAGCTTGTATAGATCTTATGTACATCCCCTTTTTAGAATGAAATTATTTCATACAAAACCAATAATTCATCCAAATTATGTTATTTGCCCACCGATCACCCTTATTAGTATATCACAAAATGTCATTTCAAAAGCATACAGAAGGCAGAAACTGACTATTCAGAACGACTTCACAGTTGTTGTATATTGTTTTACGTCCCACTCGAAAATTCCCCAATCATATGGAGACGTCACCATTTCCGAAATGGTGAAGGGCTGCAAAATTTAGGCTTATGCTGACCTCGGTTTTTGCGGTCTCATCCAAAGGACCGCTCCATTTAGTCGTCTCTTACGGCAAGGAAAAAAAATCAGGGGATACTGAGGGAATATTCTAACACGGATCCCCACGGGAACGGCATAATTTAGGACAAACACACGTCAAATGTTTATATCTATAATGTACAGTATATACTAGTATACCAGGGAGTAATCGATTTTCGAGGGGGGCCAATTTACATGTTTAGAGCGATTTAAACCTGTATTTGTAGATCTGCTTCTTTAAGTCGGAGTTTTTCAAGGTATTCATACGTTTACCTGATCAAGACATAGGGCTCACGGCGGGTGTGACCGGTCGACAGGGGATGCTTACTCCTAAGCATCTGATCCGAGCTCTGACATGTCCAGGGGTCCGTGTTTGCTCAACTCTTTATTTTGTATTTCTTGTGGGAGTTATGAGATTGATCACTGTTCGTTATCTTCACCTTTCATGTGTACGAGTAATTCAAACTTGGGTGTCATGAATTTGTGGGAAAAGGGGAAACAATAAATCAAGGAAAACTGAATTACCACAAATATTGTTGATTCTACAGTGTATATTGATATACATGTATACAATATACACATCACGTATTGATTGTCTTCACATTTGGATCTAGAGTTTCAACACGAAAGAGAGGCTTTCAAGGACGTACATGTAGCATTACTTTTAAAATTAAGGGGAGCTATGACAACATATATCTCGACAAGCCTAACCACCCATTTTTTGGGGTCTAGTATAGAGCTGCCGTCCAAAGGTATGTGCGTGTGGGATGGGGGGAGGGGGTGCTCTGTTCCTGGGGAAGCGAGAAACCCAAGATGTAATATATAGAAACCTTTTAAGTTTTCAGGACTGATGACACATTATTTAGAAATGTCAGGATAACGAGAGTTCGTCTACTTACAGTGAGCGCTCTGGGGTACATTTATGATATACAGTAAAGCTTAGAATCACTCTTTCCATGGTAATTTTCTGGGTCCCTTTATGCATTTCTCAGCTTGTCATTCGCAGTTAACAAAATTACATTTGAAAATCGATAAATTTAACTTTATCATAAGTCAAAACTCGTGCATTGCGAAAGTGTCGAACAAATGTAGAAGTAATAAGAATTGCTAAAGAGTTTACATTACTCTATTAATAAACATAATTGTCGATATTGTGTTTTACTGAAACAGTCTATATTTATTTCATTAAATTTCAAAATTAAGGATTATCTCCCCCATGCATAGCTCTTATCCTTAAACGAATTTGACTCGACCTTTTTTTTGGCACGCTGTTTTTGGCTATATAAAGCTCTAAAACTTCATTGTTATTTCGGATTTCCAACATTTCGGTTGAGCATCACTGAAGAGACATTATTTGTCGAAATGCGCATCTGGTGCATCAAAATTGGTACCGTATAAGTTTTACATTATGACCCCTGGGTCGAGGCCTCTGCTGGTGGACTGTTAGTCCCCGAGGGTTTCTACAGCCCAGTAGCTAAGTACTTCGTTACTAGCTTGAAAATACGGATGTATATTTAATTGCTGTTATAAAATTTAGAAATTCATTGAAATTCATTTCAAAATTAAGGATTATCTCCCTCATGCATAGCTCTTATCCTTACACGAATTTGACTCCACCTTTTTTTTGGCACGCTGTTTTTAGTTATATAAAGCTCTAAAACTTCATTGTTATTTCGGATTTCCAACATTTCGGTTGAGCATCACTGAAGAGACATTATTTGTCGAAATGCGCATCTGGTGCATCAAAATTGGTACCGTATAAGTTTTACATTGTAAAAGTCAGCCGTCGATTGTAAAAATAAGGCTCTTTGTAAAACTCCATAACGAAGTCATTAGTTTCACTTTTCATAAGATGTGAGAGGGGTGAACTGTTCCGATTGTTACATTGTAAGATATTCTATAAAATAGGTTTACGTTTGAAATAATAGACATCATCTGCATACTTATATTCTATCACTAGAAGTTGAGCTCAAGCATCTAGACACCTACTACGTTCATGTATTCATATAATATTTACTAGGAGTTACTTTAGTTAATAAGGAATTACTAGAAGTATATTGTATATTCAGGTTTTAATACTAGTAGCTGAATCCCAAAAGAAGTCTGTAAGTGTTTTGTTCTATACTAGCGAAAGAAACAGTGCATTATTTAATATATGAAAAAATAATAAAAAAATAACAATGAACAAATTTTATTTTTTGTAATACTGTTAACAAATGTATTTGTTACAACATTTCATAATCCATTAATGTTAACGTCGAGTAACGTCAATTTCAGCACACTCGAAAGACACTGATATTCGAACTTGAATTAACAAAGTTAATAACGCGTGTGACAACCATTTGCATTCACGCATACTTGACAACGGCGCCTCATTGATGCCACTAAAGTGTTCAGAAATGCTTGAGGGATGTTGTTCCAGATGTTGGTTAAAGCCTGGCCTAAATCAGCCAATGTCACTGGCTGATTTGGTAAACGGCGTAGACGTTGTTCCATTTCATCCCAGATGTGCTCGATCGGCGATAAATCGGGGGAAACAGCTGGCCAAGGCAAGACATCGACATTCTGTTGAACAAAAAAGTTGCTGACTACACGTGCAGCATGTGGCCTTGCGTTGTCTTGCTGCAGAGTGATGCGATTTTGCTGTCTCTGTATGAAGGGTATCACAAGGCACTGAATAATTTCGTCTCGAGAGCGTACACTGGTGAGATTTACATTGACAATTTGTAGAGGGGTCCTTCCACGTGCTGTTATTCCACCCCACACCATAACGCTATCTCCACCGAATTATCGACGTTGCACAACACAAGCGTCCTGGTACCGCTCCCTAACGCGACGATACACTACAACGGCCGTCACTGCTATCCAAATGAAATCTGGATTCATCAGTGAACATAATATGTCCCAGTCCTGTATTCTGAATCGCAGATGTCGTCTGCACCACGCTAGTCTAGCGATACGATGACGTTGAAGCAGTATTGGGCGCACCGCTGGACGTCTTGGTCTGATGTTGTGCTCGCACAGACGATTACGCACAGTTCTTGGACTGATTGGTCGAAGTCCAGGAATGCTACGAGCAGTAAAACTTGCTGTCTGGAAACGATTTTTCAGGCGCACAAGTCTAATGTGGTTATCCTGTCGACGCGACGTCACACGAGGACGCCCAGAACGTGGTCGATCCCGAGTGTTACCAGATTGTTGGAAACGTCTCCATAATGACTGGATGGTGTTCCGATGAACTCCAAAGTGTCTTGCTACGATATTTTGTGCCATTTCAGTTTGAAGCATCCCAACAGCACGATTACGTTGGTTTTCGCTGAGTCGTGGCATGACAGAAGGGTGAATTTTGTCAAAACTAAAGTGCTTTCCTTAAGGAGTAGTGTCCAAACAAACCTTTTACACTTCTTACTCCAAACAGTATTATTACCCAGAAAACTCGTGCGTACGAACACTTCAATAAACAACATGTGTTCACTAACCATGAAAAAGTCCGTGCATCTGAGTCGGGTACTATCCGATATTGTTAAAAACATCACCTTTATCGATTGTTTAGATTTTATAAATATAAACAATAAAATTAGAAAAACTATACTAAATTTTATAATGCAGTTTCTTTTTTCCGCTAGTATATATTCAGTAAATGGGCCCAAAAATCGAGACAGCAGCTAATAAGCGTACATGTTTATCACTTACAATGCTATTTGTTATGGTGTTATGATCAGACAAGTTGAGACAACACACTCTTTTGCTCCTTCATGTTTATGGCGAAGATGGAAAGGAGCGAAAGTGCGAGGGCGACGAAGCAAAAGTGCATAGGAGCAAAAAACACGAATATACTATCATCGTTTCTACGTCTTCTCACCTTCGCAACTTTCACTAAGTTATGGCCCTTGAACTTAGAAAAATAGCATGAATTACTGTAAATGTATTACATTTGGCTGTGTATTCTATTTAGCGCCTTTGGCGGAACGCAGCTTCCGCTAAATCAAGTACATCGCTAAATGCCATCCGTAAATCTAGATGTTTAAAGTAATTCAGGAATGCGCTAAATCAAATCTACGCTATTTGCAAGATACACATTTTTCACATGATACTGAAGATGAAATAAAGAACTTGTGGGGATACCAGTGCTTCTTCAGTTCATATTCTACAAACTCCAGGGGAATTGCAATTCTAATCAATAATAATTTTGACTTTAAACCTCTGATAGAAAAGGGTGACATTGATGGAAATTATTTTATACTTAAAGCATGTATAGAAGGTCATGAAGTATTAATTTGTACTATTTATAGTCCTAATAATGATACACCACTATTTTTTGAAAATATACAAAATCACATTGATGATATGCAATGCAGTAATATTATTTGGTGTGGTGATTTTAATCTGGTTCTAAACCCAGACTTGGATTATTATAACTACAAATATATTAATAATTCAAAAGCAAGAGATAAAGTTTTAGAAATTATGGAAAGTAATTCTTACATAGACCCATTTAGACAGCTACATGAAAATATTCGTAGATACTCATGGAGAAGAAAAACTCCATTGAAACAAAGTAGGTTAGATTTCTTTTTAATATCCGAGACTCTTTTGTCTGGGCTAGAAATGTGTACTATAGAACCTAGTTATAGGTCAGATCACTCAATGATATCCTTGAAGATATCTTTTAATGACTTTAAGAAAGGTAGAGGGTTATGGAAGTTTAATAACTCTTTCCTCTATGATGAAAATTATTTAGATTGTATCAAAGATATTATTATAAAGGTAAAGAAACAGTATGCAATCCCTGTATACAATTTTGATAACATACATGATGTATCTGATGCAGACATTTCCTTCTCTATTAACGATCAACTTTTTTTAGAAACATTACTTTTAGAAGTGAGAGGTAAAACTATCTCTTATGCATCATATATCAAAAAGAAGAAAGAAAGAGAGGAAAAAGAATTAAAAGAAAATATCAAATTACTAGAAGAAAATGTTTGTGACAGCAATATCAATGAACTGTGTAGTAAAAAACAAGAATTAGAAAACATTAGAAAAGATAAGTTGCATGGTATTTATGTAAGAAGTAGAGCTAGATGGATTGAAGAAGGAGAAAAACCATCACATTATTTTTGTACGTTAGAATCTAGAAATTTCACTAGCAAAATCATACCAAGATTAGAGTGTAATGATGGGACAGTAATTTATAAACAATCAGAAATATTAAGGGAAACAAAAACATTCTATGAACAATTATACAAGAAAAGCAATTTAAACACAATAGACTTGCACAATGATCTTGGTATTGAAGATGTTCCAAAACTTTCAAATAAAGAATGTGAATCACTAGAAGGTAACATTACTATTGAGGAAGCCTCCAATACCCTTTACAAAATGAAATCAAACAAATCCCCAGGATCTGATGGTTTTTCTGCGGAATTCTTCAAAATGTTTTGGAAGTATATTGGTCTTTTTGTAGTTAGGTCTATTAATTATGGGTACAAAAATAACTGTCTTTCTATTACACAAAGACATGGTATTATTACATTGTTACCAAAAGGTGACAAGCCGAGACAATATTTGAAGAATTGGAGACCAATTACTTTGTTGAATACTGTGTATAAAATTGCATCGGGCTGTATTGCGAATAGAATAAAAAGATACTTAGACAAAATAATTAATCAAGATCAAACAGGTTTCATCCCCAACAGATATATTGGAGAAAACACAAGGCTTATTTATGATATAATGCACTATACTGAAGAAGAAAATATACCTGGATTATTACTACTTATTGATTTTGAAAAAGCCTTTGATACTCTTTCATGGACATTTATACAAAAAGCGCTAAAACTTTTTAATTTTGGTCCTTCAATTAGGAATTGGGTATCGATTTTTAATACAGACATTACATCTGCAATCAATCAAGGTGGTAATCTCTCTGATAGAATCATTATTCAGAGAGGTTGCAGACAAGGGGATCCATTATCAACATACATATTTTTGATATGTGCGGAAATATTAGCAATCCAAATTAGAATGAATAAGAATATCAAAGGCATTACTGTAAATAATGTAGAAAAAAAGATCTCACAATTAGCTGATGATACCTCACTTATCCTTGATGGCAGTGAAGAATCTCTCGCAGAAACTTTTAAAACTTTAGATTATTTTTCAGAAATATCTGGACTACATATCAATTATGAAAAAACTCATGTAATATGGTTAGGTTCCAAAAAATATAGTAATGAAACTTTGCTGCCAAATTACAGGCTTAGGTGGGGTACCACCAGATTTACTTTGTTAGGAATACATTTTGACATGGAATTAGATAAGATACCACAATTAAACTATGAACCAAAATTAGTGCAGATCAAATCTATAATCAAACAATGGGAGAAAAGGTTTTTAACTCCCATAGGGAAAATTACAGTTATTAAGACATTGGTTTTGCCATTATTAAACCATATTTTATTGTCAATCCCAAATGCTTCTGAACTCTACCTTAAAGGACACATCGCATGTTTTTAAACTTTTTAATTTTTTCAGCAAAATTAATTCATTTCATGCCTAAAACTACTTTACATGTGTTTTAAAGGAAACAGTTTGCGTAGTTTTCGAGTTTGAAAGCGATGAAATTCAAATCTTGCGATATGCATATTTTCTTCGATATTTTACGCGCCATTATCTGTGACGTCATATGCGACCTCGAGCGAGAAGATTTGAAAACAGTTGTTAGCCATTTCATTAACAGATTAGATTTAATTGACAAACAAACAATTATCACATTAACGGCTTGTAAATAACACTGCATTATGGTGTTTTGTGCCGTTTAAGGGTGTACTTGCTATCAGTAGAGAGGCTTTGGACTGTGTTTTTTTTCAATTTTCGAAGGAAGGTATGAGGGACAAGACGTGAATATTTTTTGTCGGCACAACGACTTTGCCATAAAAAAACCCAGTAGAATTTGTCCCTTTACTTTTTTAAACAAGCACTTGGACAAAGACGTAGATAAACTGCGAGAAAATGGTTCTATCGAAGCTACCCACTGTTACAAATAGGCCTACGGCTTATGCTTTCCGTTCTGCTCTCAAATTCAATACACACTCGCACCAACTGACCTTCACCTTGTAACACCATATAGGCAGAACTTCGCTAGCAGTGTCTACCAACTGGTAGTTTTAAAAAAGAAATTTGAAGATGAAAGATAATTGAACTTTCAATTATAAATAATAAAATATGATATTTCCCAACTTTGAATTGAATTATAATGCTTTCATTTTTTTTTAAGGAACACGTAGATCTACGTGTTTACAACAACGTACAGCACGCCGCGCTCCCACTTCCTAAGTAACAACGTGTAGATAACAAAAAAATAATGATTAATAAAATTGCTTGAATAAAATAATCTAAAAGTATTGGGATTTTCACCATAAGTTTGATAATTTTTATTATTATTTTTTTCTTCTCGAAATGCACCCGTGACAGTAGGCCTAGTTGTCAATGATACATAATCGTATCATAATTTAGATCTAACTTCTCCAAAATAAATTTAATAATAATTGCACTGTTTATTTTCAAAAATCAACAACGCTACAGTTGTTTACAGAAATGACATTACCATATAGTGTTTAGACAGTGATCCCATGTAAACATTATTTACTCGCAGATTTCATACTCGCTTTCCTCGCTACATTTGGGCCGCTATTTGGCTAAAAGATATAAGACTCGGGAAATTTGTTAACATCGAAATAAATGTTACCCATGGTAAATTTATTAGGCCCCTAAAACCCGAGTTTTTAAAAATATCTAACACTACTTTTACAACAAGTTGATCGACGAAGGTCGCATATGACGTCACTGTACCACGTGACTACCTATCTAATTAACTAGGCTTTTTGAAATCGGGGCTTAGATTTAAGTCCGTATTGTGGCTAATTATCGCAATACTTCAGCGAACGAACTATTACAATTAATTTCTATAAGCATAAGGAAGACAAAATGCATATAATTTTGTATACTTTGAAAACACGATATGTGTCCTTTAAGGAATTAGAAAAGGTATTTTTCTTGTTTATATGGAATAATAAAATACATAGGTTCAAAAAGGAGGTCATTGTTAAAAAATATGAAGATGGGGGTTTAAGAATGGTAAACCTAATGGCATTCATAGCATCTATGAAGTTGTTTTGGATAAGATATCTCATATTTTCAAATAGAGGGATGGAACATTTTATTCCAAAGTTGGACTTAAGCAAATTAGTGAACTGTGGAATTGAATACATTACAATATTCTTGAAAACATTGAAAAATAAATTTTGGATAGATGTATTTAAATCATGGCTTACATTGCATAACCTTAGTAAAGAGTCTGATGTTGCTGCCGATGCACCTCTATTTTATAACCCAAATATTCATATTGGTGGAAAACCATTTTATAATAAACAAATGTTTGACAGCGGCATCAGACAACTTAATGTTCATTTCTTGGTTTTGAATCATTTTGCAATACTTATCCAAATACAAAGATTAATTTTTTAGAATATAATAGCATTATTCATGCTGTTAAGGCTTGGGTGAAAAATTGTGGATGTGACAAAACTATCAAAAAGCTCACAAATCCATTGATTATGTCAAATATATATACAGTGTTGAAATGCAACAAATCAAAACTTTTTTATGAAATTATAAATCAAAATACCTCAATCACATCAGGCAAAACAAAATGGAGTGAGCTTTTGGAAGTTGACACTAAAGAATGGAAAATAATTCATAAAATACCCTTCAGAGTGACAAAAGATAACAAAATACAATGGTTTCAATACAGAATTATAAACCGAAT
Organism: Ostrea edulis; assembly: GCF_947568905.1. Taxonomy (NCBI): domain Eukaryota; kingdom Metazoa; phylum Mollusca; class Bivalvia; order Ostreida; family Ostreidae; genus Ostrea; species Ostrea edulis. The sequence continues at coordinate 56,500,186 of NC_079172.1, forward strand.
CTTAGCTACAAACTCTTTTTTATTCAAAATCAAAAAAATTGACTTAAAGTACTGCAATCATTGTCATTCTGAAGAGGAAACAATAGAACATATTCTGTGGGAATGTGATTTTTTACAATTATTCCTAGCAGAATTTGAGCATTTTTTAGAAGATAAGACTGATTTACAGATAACTATTACAAAAAAATCTTTTATTCTTGGTTTTATTGAAAATAATAGTCTGATACAAAACACTATTGTCTTATGGCTTAAATACTATGTGTACACAGCAAGATGCACTGAGAAGTCCTTGAGTGTGCGTGCTGCAATTTCACAAATGAATTTTTTTTATGAAACTCAAAAATTTATTTCGTATAAAAATGGTAAAAAGGAAAAGTTTGATGCCCAATGGAATCGAGGAACCTTCTGTTTTCTTAACTTCTCTCTCTTCCTCTTCTTCTTTCTTTCTCAAACCACACATACCTTCAGCTCATATGCTCTGGGTTTTTTTTTCCTTCTTCTCTGGATATAATATTATTGTATATCTGATATACCGGTATGTGTACAAAAATAAAAAATTATAAAAAAAAAAAAAAAAATCTACGCTAACTTGTTGAAAAAACGATTTCCGCCAAATATCGTACACGCCAAATATAATACGTTTACAGTATCAGTTTTCCGGACTTTTTTTTTTTTTTGGTTGTGCTAGCAGATATTTATTTAATATTTGATACATTGCTTTGACATAACAAGTTACAGATCAAGTTCAAATTTCGTCTCGGTCCGTTTATTTTTCATCAAGTTATGACCCTTGGACTTAGAAAAATAGCATGAATTATCAGTTTTCCGGACTTTTTTTGGTTATGCTTGCAGATATTCATTTGATATTTGGTACATTGCTTTGCCATAACAAGTTACAGATCAAGTTTGAGTTTCGTCTCGGTCCATTTATTTTTCACTAAGTTATGGCCCTTGAACTGAGAAAAATAGCATGAATTATCAGTTTTCCGGACTTTGTTTTTTTTTGGTTGTGCTAGCAGATATTTATTTGATATTTGGTACATTGCTTTGCTATAACCAGTTACAGATCAAGTTCGAATTTTGTCTCGGTCCGTTGATTTTTCATTAAGTTATGGCCCTTGAACTTAGAAAAATAGCATGAATTGTTAGTTTACATCCAAGTTTCTTATCTCTGTAGAAAAGAGTACTACACTCATTAAAACTTCTAGCATAGTAATACAACAATATATCTAAATTATTCATGATCACCTACATGTCACAGTTTATTGACTTGGTTAAAGACCTAATTAAACCTAATTATAAATTTCTCTTTTTTTTTTCTCCTGGTCTAGTCTCTACTCGAATAGTAGTTGATTTCCTATCCTAGTCCCCCAATTTTCCCTTTTACCATAACCTACATAATGAACTTTGAATAATTTTGTGGTGCAGTCATTTATGCAACCGGTAGGGGACAATGTATTGCCATGCAATACTCTCAGAATGCTTGTTATAATAAAAACAGGCCAATTATATATAGACACACAATATGAATACCCATGTACAACCGAGTAGATAAACAAATGAGTGAGCGGATGAATGAAAAACGTGAAGATTACGAACAGTGGCTAATCTCATAAACACCATTAAAGATACAATATTTATAGCAGGGCAAGCACGAACTCTTGTTCATACCAGAGGTGGGATCAAGTGCTTTTAGGAGTATTAAACATCCCTTGTTGTCCGTTCATACCCGCAGTGTATCCTATATTTTGATCAGGTAAACGGAGTAATTCGTAGTTAAAACCAGTATGTAAAGAACGGCTTAAGAAATATGGACATTTTTTGTGGATGCCTGGGGACTCGACCTGAGCGCCTACATCCACCGGCATACTTTGGTGACCGAGTATAATCACAAATGCCCTGATCCTGAACTGTTACCCTTTGCAGGAGTGGATAAAAAACCATAAGTTGCCCCTGCTTCCTGGATGTGCTAATTGGTTTAAACAGACTATAGCTCTCATACTTTGTTAAGAGGTGGAGGGAAACTAGTCATGTCATTGACACTATGAACCCACACGATAATGCACCACAAATAACAAGTTCAATTCTACCCGCACTTTCTTAAAAAAAGTTCAGGTACATTGCTGTTACCCTGGTCCGTCACACTTTCTTCTTACTCAAATTCCTCTTTTAATTTAATCTTTTGGAATATGATAGGTGATGTCCTGTAGATGTACAACAAGGTTTCGGAATTTTCAATTTTACATTGGGGGGCCTTGGAAATTGGGGTCGAAATGATGGGGGGGGGGTCTAGAAAAACCTGGTTCCCAGAACTCCTCATACATTTTATGCAAAATCGTCGCAAGCCACGGCTGAAATGTACGCCCCTCTTCTCTTTCACGAAAGGGAAGAGGAGCGTACGTTTCAGCCGTGGCGTGCGACGATGTTTATACAATAGCCAAATAATCTTTTTAAAGATGTTTCATGGTGTCCTGTAGATGTGCAATAAGGTTTAGAAATATTCATTTTTATCCTGGAAGCCAAATGGGGTTGAAATTGACACCTTTCTGCAAAAACCTGGTTCCCAGAACTCCTCATACATGTTACGCAGTAGCCAAATCATCCTTTGGAATTTTTATTTTCACCTTTGAGCCAAATGGGGGTTGAAAAACGACGGGTTTTTAATTTTAAAAAATCCTGGTTCCCAGAACTCCTTTTACAATTTACACAGTAGCCAAATTATCTTTTGGAAGGTAATTGGTGGTGTCCTATAGATGTGCAGTAAGGTTTCAGAATTTTCATTTTCACCCTGAGAACCAATTGCGGGTTGAAAATTGGTTTTTTTTAAAATAACACATTTCATGCAGTAGCCAAATACTCTTTTAGATGAGTGGTGGTGTCCTGTAGATGTGCAATAAGGTTTTGAAATTTTCCTGTTCCGTGGGAATCCGGGTTAGAGTAGGTCCTCAGTACTCCTTGCTTGTCGTAAGAGGCGAGCGGTCCTTCGGATGAGACTGCAAATAAACCGAGGCCACATGTCACAGCAGGTGTGGCACGATAAAGATCCCTACCTGCTTAAAGGCCTAAATTTTGCAGCCCTTCACCGGCAATGGTACCGTCTTCATATCAGTGAAACGAAAGGGACGCTAAACAATATAAAATCAATATTCGTTTTTACCTTGAGGGGCAAATTGGGTAGAAAAACAACAAAAAGAAACACCTAGTGCTCAGTGCATTGTGTCATGTGCAACAAGAATTTATTTGTGTCGTCCACTTCTGCTTCATACTTAGACATTTTATTGAAAATAGATATTAACGGCAAACTAACAACTTCACTTTATGATAAACGGGAGGATTGCAGCCTCCCCATCGTCAACTTCCCATAGTCATGTAGCAATATTCCATTATCACCTGCATATGGTGTTTATATCTCTCACCTGATTCGATACACAAGAGCTTATCATTCTGCGTATGATAAATTTTTAAATCGGGGCAGGCTACTGACAAACAAGTTGATGGTGCAGGGGTTTCAACAGTCTTGTTAAAAGTCAGCATTTCGCAAATTCCATATTCGTTATAACGATCTAGTTTGTCAATACAACATATCATTGGATCAAATGCTGTCTGACGTGTTTCATACCGATTGTTAGACCATTCTTGGCACACTGATGTTGACTATGGATAATTCCGTTTACCTGATTAAGATATAGGATTCAAGGCGGATGTGACCGATCGACAGGGGACGCTTACTCCTCCTAAGCACCTGTTCCCACCTCTGGTATATCCAGGTGTCCGTATTTGCTCAACTCTATTTTGTATTGGTTAAAGGAGTCATGAGATTGATCACTGTTCGTTCTCTTCACTTTTCTTCTAGAAAGGTTTATATATTGCATTAGATTTACTGCTAACATAAGATGCTAGAATTTCTTATCTATTTTACGTTTAGAGGAACTATTGCATATTTTTCATTTCATTTTTCATTTCATGTGTGTTTATGATAACATGAAGATCAAATACAGTAGGAATTGGACTTATAAAATAATAATCAGTGTAGTTCAGATTGACTGGCAATGTAACATGATTATGTAAATAAATGAACTTAATTGTGAGTTTTCAGTTCGAATGGGCTTTATTAAATGTCTTGACATAAGTGTAGTGAAAAATTATTGTTTTTTCATATTAAAATTTTTCAAGAATGCAGCAATAAAAGACATCCATCTTGCTTGATAAATTGCACTGTAAATGAAAGGTTTTTGAAATAAGGGTTTGGATTGTAGCTCTCTGGTACATTTACATGTATATCCCCCAGGGAGCTACAGTTTTGCAGCTATCGCTTGGGTTGGTAATGCTAAAAAAAAGAAACGGAAGAATTCATTTAATGGAGTAGAACTAGACGTCCATTGCATGTTTATGTTTTGTTACTAGCAGTTGGACACCCCCTACTCTACCCACACACAAAAAAGACAGCACTTGCACCCCTCCCGACAAAACCCACAACAGGACAGCAACTAAATATCTGTATGTTTTGTTACGATTAGCAGACATCAACTAAATTTCTGTATGTATTGTTATGACTAGCAGACAGCAGCACATGGGTGTATTTTTTTATATATCTTATGACTGGTAGCTGGACCCAAAAAAGTATAATTGACTGCATGTTGATACGTTTATCTTAAATCATGTTAAATTAAAAACTACATTACGAAAGAAATACAAGAACTAGTAAAGTCACCCTTTAGTTATCTCTTTGTAGAGGGGAGGTAATAATCGGTGTGACAGATATCCTTCAGGAGGGACATTGGAGGACCTTTGATGGTGCATCGATATATAACCCTCCATGGAATTTAGGTCAGCCTAATGGAGGGCGAAGTCAAAACTGTGTTGTCATCAATGCAGGTTACCAAAACTACGGAGACTGGGAAAATTTTAAATTGCAAGATAAAGCTTGTTCTGAAAAGTTTGATGGCTATCTTTGTTATACTGATGGTAAGTTATTGATAATGGTTATCTTTGTTATACTGATGATAAGTTATTGATAATGGCTATCTTTGTTATACTGATGGTAAGTTATTGATAATGGCTATCTTTGTTATACTGATGGTAAGTTATTACTAGTATTTGAAAGACATTTACTTGAAAATATTTTTCTATCTCAAAATCATTTGTTCCTCAAATTAGTAATAAAGATAAAATGTAGGAGTTGAAACTCTGTGAAAATTATAGATTTTGAAGGAATAGTATAACAAAAAGTATAGATACTATTTGCCGCAAATTTCATTAAAATCGGATCCTTTTTCTACACAAACACGTAGTGTGTGAGCAGATCTATGCATATATATCTATCTGATTACCTTCTGGATGAAAAAAGACCAGGTTTTGGGCTAGAGCTTATGTATTCCCTATTCATGTAGATACAAGATTCGTATAGCTTTCTTTTAGCATGAAGTTCTGCAGTTGAAGGTCGTTCGAATACAAACATAGTGTGTACAACAGAGATCACCTACTATTTCAGAGATGTGTGTAAAACCTGTTTCTCAAACGACTGCAAACGCATGTTATGTAGGAGATTGTTTTTGGTTTATCAAAACCAAAGAGATGTGGAATTTTTACGAAGCTAATGGACAATGCGGAGAACAGGATGGCGTCCTAGCACCGATCAGAAGCCTGGAACAGCTTCATTTTCTCCGGGATGCATTTACAAATTTTTCGTAATGTATTTCACGATTACTAGACTCTATGGTTTGGTGGTATATCTACTACATGTTATCACTAACTTACTGATAGATTCTGTGGTTTGGTGGTACATGTTATCACTAACTTACTGATAGACTCTGTGGTTTTGTGGTATATCTACTACATGTTATCACTAACTTACTGATAGATTCTGTAGTTTGATGGTATATCTACTACATGTTATCACTAACTTACTGATAGACTCTGTGGTTTGGTGGTAAATGTTATCACTAACTTATTGACGGACTCTGTAGTTTGGTGGTAAATGTTATCACTAACTTACTGATATACTCTGTGGTTTGGTGGTATATCTCTTCCATGTTATCACTAACTTACTGATATACCCTGTGGTTTGGTGGTAAATGTTATCACTAACTTACTGATAGACTCTGAGGTTTGGTGGTACATGTTATAACTAACTTACTGTTAGACTCTGTGGTTTGGTGGTATATCTACTACATGTTATCACTAACTTACTGACAGACTTTGTGGTTTGGTAGTACATGTTATCACTAACTTACTGATAGACTCTGTAGTTTGATGGTATATCTACTACATGTTATCACTAACTTACTGATAGATTCTGTGGTTTGGTTGTACATGTTATCGCTAATCTACTGATAGACTCTGTGTTTGGTGGTATATCTACTACCTGTTATCACTAACTTATTGATAGATTCTGTAGTTTGATGGTATATCTACTACATGTTATCACTAACTTCCTGAGAGACGCTGTGGTTTGGTGGTACATGTTATCATTAACTTACTGATAGACTCTGTGGTTTGGTAGTACATGTTATCACTAACTTACTGATAGATTCTGTGGTTTGTTGGTAAATGTTATCACTAACTGACTGATACACTCTGTGGTTTGGTGGTATATCTACTACGTGTTATCACTAACTTACTGATTCACTCTGTGGTTTGGTGGTATATCTACTACGTGTTATCACTAACTGACTGATACATTCTGTGGTTTGGTGGTATATCTACTTCATGTTATCACTAACTTACTGATAGATTCTGTGGTTTGTTGGTAAATGTTATCACTAACTGACTGATACATTCTGTGGTTTGGTGGTATATCTACTTCATGTTATCACTAACTTACTGATAGATTCTGTGGTTTGTTGGTAAATGTTATCACTAACTGACTGATACACTCTGTGGTTTGGTGGTATATCTACTTCATGTTATCACTAACTTACTGATAGATTCTGTGGTTTGGTGGTAAATGTTATCACTAACTTACTGATAGACTGTGGTTTGGTGGTATATCTACTACATGTTATCACTAACTTACTGATTCACTCTGTGGTTTGGTGGTATATCTACTTCATGTTATCACTAACTTACTGATAGATTCTGTGGTTTGGTGGTACAAGTTATCACTGACTTACTGATAGACTCTGTGGTTTGGTGGTCTATCTACTACATGTTATCACTAACTTACTGATAGACTCTGTGGTTTGGTGGTACATGTTATCACTAACTTACTGTAAAAGGAATCCGAAAATACCAATTCATGCATATCGTTTCTTTCTGACCAGACTTCAGCTAAACAACTCATAGATCATAAAGATAAGAAAAAATACACGAGCTATAGTTTGATGGAGCAACCGTTAGAGCGAGCGCAGCTACATGTATATGAGCGGATCAGAAATTTTCTCAAAGGGAAGTTGGGCTTCACCCAATGCATTTTTTAGCTCACCTGAGCTTTTTGTATTATATATTCTTTATTGTAAGACCTTATTTTTATTGTATAATAAACTTACAAGAGAAAAATTACCAGCATAGGAGTCTTCGCCCTTGACAACATTTTCAAATATAGATAATTGATTATACACTGTATATAAAATATATAAATTTCTTCGGTATCATTTATTTTACCAAATTCTCGTTGTACCCAGTGAATAAAATTCTTGCAAAGGACATACATGTGTGTGTTAATCATGCACAAAATTATATTTGATTAAAGAGTTTGCAAAAATCTTTGAGGATAGAGGTATCTTCATACTGTGGATTCATTAATTCGTGGGGACTCAATTTTCATGGTTGCAATGTACCGGGTAACCCCTATCCCACGAATTTTAAACCTCAACGAAACACAATTTTTATTAATGTTTCACTGTACAGAAACAATATCCAGAAAAAACCCATCCCAACGAAACTGTAAATCCACCACCACCACCCCCCCCCCTCCGCCCCCGAGTTTAATGTAAGGCATTAAAAAGAAATTCAGAAAGGAGAGCAGAGACATTTAATAATGTCTTATTTCATATTAAACGTAATACTGAATTCATGCTTTGATTAAATTGATACAAATGTAAATCATTAATACAGACCCTGAAACGCACTACTACACCTCCAAAGCGTTTCGTTTCGTTCCGTGCAAAGCGTTCACCGTTCCGTGCAGACCGTTCACCGTTCCGTGCAAAGCGTGCAAACCGTTTCGTGCAAGAATCGTTCCGTGCAAGAAACGTTTCGAGCAGTATCCACGCCTACAGAAGCGTGCAGACCGTTCAAGCCACGCCCCGAGAATCGTGCAAGTCATTCCGCTATGGCATCCAAGAAAGGTGGACGTAGATTGTCGCTCAGAATTCGATCAGTTATTTTGAATTTAAACAAAACTGAACTAGCCACTGTAAAAATTCGAAACATTCTCGAAAAAAAAATATGTTCCATGGTGTGTGTTATTTGCGAATACACACAGCTGCCAAATAATCATGATAAGGGTGGAGTTTTAAGAAAAGAAAAAAACGTCAATACCCCCCCCCCCCCTGATACTTATATTGTTTTTCAGCATTTTAAGCCAATTCCAACGATACCAAACACTATATATTATTCTTTTGAGAAAAGCTGGTTTTGAATTTTTTTCTTTTAGTCTTCTTTGTTCATTAAACTATTCTTAACTTCTATATTTAAATAATGCGTACTTGCAGGCAATTCCTGTTTTGAATGTGAATTAGTATGGTCAGTAAATGAAAAGCATACAGGTACAACATGTAAAACTTATACGGTACCAATTTTGATGCACCAAATGCGCATTTCGACAAATAATGTCTCTTCAGTAATGCTCAACCGAAATGTTGGAAATCCGAAATAACTATGAAGATTTAGAGCTAAATATAGCCAAAAACAGCGTGCCAAAAAAGTGGAGCCAAATTCGTCCAAGGATAAGAGCTACATTGTATGCATGAGGGAGATAATCCTTAATTTTGAAATGAATTTCTAAATTTTATAACCAATTAAATATACATCCGTATTTTCAAGCTAGCAACGAAGTACTTAGCTCTACTGGGCTGTAGAGACCCTCGGGGATTAACAGTCCACCAGCAGAGGCCTCGACCCAGGGGTCATAATGTAAAACTTATACGGTACTAATTTTGATGCACCAGATGTAATAGGGATATTTAATAATTGCCGATGTACTCTCCCTGTCTCACGCTCTCTATGATTAACCAATTGAAATTAATTTATTACATAATTAATAGAAGCAAAAACAAACCATCGAATTATTTGTTTTTAAAATCCCGAGTTCATTACATTTGACCGAGACTTAAGTTCAATGTACTTTGATATAGAGGTTTTCATTTAAAAAAAATGTTCATCGAGAGTGTCTGAATAATGTAATGATTTTTGTATAATAAGTATATATACCATGCAAATTCCTAGGTTCTTTGTCACAGTATAACTAAATTACGGTTAGCTAGTCTGGGTTTTTACTTCTTATGAAAAGTGTGAAATATATTGGGTCGGCGCGATATCAGATCTAGTTTAAGATCACGGGTATCTTACGCCGACCCAATATATTTCACACTTTCAGCAAGAAGCTAAGCACTTCTGTTGATTTCAAATACACGGATTAACTGACCCCCAATTGTTCTACTGAGGCGAAAAACCCTTCGAATTTGCATGGACACAGGTCATTGTTATAGTCATACATCATAGTACCGCTAACCCGACAAACATTTTTTTAAAATAAGTTATTGAATGACGAAGTATGGCCAAACTGCAGATTGAACTTTATAGAGCCCCGTGCTAACATTACTTATGTTTTTCAATGTATCAGAAGGGGTATGTTGGTGGTTGTCCGATTACGAAAACCTGTACGTGTGTGTGTGTAGGGGGGGGGGGGGGGGGTAGTAGTCTGAAACTGTCTCAATTTCCCCTTCCGACTTCAATTTCTTAAATCGTGCAGTGGGTAGGTCGCTACAAGACTAAATCCCTAGCTTTCATATTACACCCTCTCCGATTCTACGTGCCTGCAATCAATATTTAAGGATGTAAAACCTCGGTGCCAAATGCAACTAGTTCATGAAAAAAGACTAATACCAATATAAACAGAAATGACTTAACGATTATTTGCTTTTATTCATATACGCTATCGATTATTAAAATCTTTAATTGCTATATGAAATCATTTTAAAATTTAGATGCATTAGATAATGAGAGAGAGAGAGAGAGAGAGAGAGAGAGAGAGAGAGAGAGAGCATTGGTAATCATTGATTATAATAATCATGAATGTATGCAGATACTGGAAGTTAAATACGTTCAGTATAAATCTTGAAAGAAAGTACAATTTCTTTCTGATTAATTTTCCATCCCCTTTCATTGTGATATATTTTTAATTTCCCATATTGTTTTCTTTACACATTATATTTTTCCCGCTGGCACGGGTTAGGACTAATGAATGAGTCCCCCCCCCCCCCCCCCCCCCCTTAATTTTAAAACGATGTTACGTGCTTAGCTGTCTATTTCATTCTCAGTCAAAAATAAAATAAATACAAGCTATATATACTACAACATCATTGAATTTACTGGATAATTTTTCGATTTAACCTTCATAATACATGTTTATGCAAGCGGACTATCCAGGCATTTTTTTCCATCTTCGCTAGCCAAGATTATTCGTCCACGAAGGCAAAGTTGACCCAAAACCCATTACTAGTGGAGATGAGATGAATTTTACCCCAGTATTATGTTATAATTGACCAAAACCTAGTACGTCTGTTTTACAACTTTCATTCAAAAGACGCGCAAGTTTGTGAGTCACTGATTAAACAAGAAAACGTCTGCATTTTTATTTCAATCGTTGTCAACTCTATACTTTGTGATATTTCAAGACTACATGTACTCAATTCAATTTATTGGATCTCGTCACCATTATGCAATGGTATACAAAATATAAAGACAAAAAGCTGTGTTATATATAATGCATGCGTGTAATAAAGTATTTATCAAGTTAGAAAAAAAAATCGTGTTATTATTAATTTGAAGTATGGACATTTTAGGTAGGGGAGCACATTTTATTTTATTATTTTCTTAATGAAAGTACGGAGTTTTCTAAAGGTTTGTTTAAAAGTAAAGATATTTTTAATTTTTATTTGTTTAAGTGATAATTTTTTTATTCTTTGCTCACGTATATACTTGATTAATACCTGTTTTGTCAATTAATAATCGAACATCAATGTCATCAATAAAATGTTGATACAAAGCACATTTACTGGAGTTCGATAAATCCCATATTTTGTTTGTTTGTATGTTTCTCTTTTTTTTTTTCACGCATTCTTCCGTCATTGTATACGAATTAAAAAATCCACTTTCACTTCCTCCCAAAAATGACCAAAACCTAATAAATGTAACTTTGAGTGCTTAATTTTACTAGTCATTATTATCAACTGTTTAATCATAATTAAAGCGTGCAGGCCACGCCTACCGTTTCATGTAAACCATTCACAATCATTTACAAAGCGTGCAAGCCACGCCTACCGTTTCGTGCAAATCCTGCAGACCGTTCAGGAAATGGGAAGCGTTTCGTGCAAATCGTTCCGTGCAAACCGTTCAGCGTTTCGTGCAAACCGTTCACCGTTCCGTGCAAGAATCGTTTCGTTCCGTGCAAAGCGTTCAGCGTTCCGTGCAAGAATCGTTTCGTTTCGTTCCGTGCAAGTGGTGTAGTAGTACGCTTCAGGGTCTGTATCAACATTCGTATACATGCATTTTATTTTCGTGTAATTTTTCACTTGCTCTAAGTGAAGTACCACACATTTTAAAGTTTTAATTAAAAACACCTGTGACTCTCACTTCTAAATGCCAAGCGTTTAATAAAGGAACAATCACTACCTATGATTAAGTCTTAGATTTGACGCGCTCAAAATACGAACAGGGCATCAAACCACGACCTCCCGGTAACGAAGCGAAACTTCTAATCACTGAACCACCGCAACCGGTCATACGTGCATGCGTCTTATTTGAATGCTTGCTTACTGATGCTGAAAAAAAGATACAAATAATTTTTATATTAACAGAGAACATACTGGCAGCAGTAACATCTGGCTAGGAGTTCATTTGATTGAGAACCAAAGAAGAAATGTAAATGGCGAAGAATTCCCACAGAACGTTGTGATTGGCGACCAAATTATACCTGATAAATGTCTTCTGTTCGAATATAGAAACATAACAGATACCGGACAGGCAGGTCTGGAAGATCACATATTTCCCGTAGTCATGACATTCCATTCCTGCGACATTGCCAAGAGCAGTGCTGGTATATGTACCAAAAGCAGGCGAGGTGTGTAAATTCTATAAATCTGACCCTACGGACGGTTTGCTAGCAAAACACCATTTTGTATCTATGTCAACTTTGCCCTACAATTGGTTACTATCACGTGACCGCGGTGTATAAATGTCAATTTTAATCGGTCGTTCCTGCACATCCCGAAAGTTCCGTATTAGCGTGGCTAATCAAATCGTCGGAAACCCACGGTCGGTCACACTTCTTTTACTTTCCGTGGGACAAAACGCCGATATTTTCGCTGGAAGGTGTGTCTCGGCTTATTTATGTGATTGGTCGCTTTACCATTCCTTATTGCGATATTCAACCAATAAAAAGCCCCCTTTTTCTAGTGTTCGGGAGCATAGAAAAGCATGGCTTTCAAAGCGAAGATTTTGACTACGTTTAAACGTAACAAAGCTTTCAGCGAGTTCTTTGTCAGTTTGTTTGGAAATTAATTTTATTCAAAATATAAACATACCTAACAACTTATCTCTTTCCTCCTTCATTTGGTCCATTTTCGTGACCACTGACTCGTTGAGTTTGCAAACCCGATTTAATTTATTCGTACAAAGGCTGCACGCAAATGATGCGTCTGTTGGGTGAAAGCTGAGGCACGTTAGGTCATAGCGAGCCAGCGCTTCGCGCTGGCTCGTAGTGCAAGCTCTAATGATTAGAGCGCGGGAAATAATCCGAGCTAAATCCAAACCTCTAACAAGGAAAATTTTTTGACGCCAATCCCAGAAGTCCCTTGTCAAAAATGGCTGAGATCTCGCAAAGTCACACCTTGGAATATGATTGTGAACTTACGTGGATTTTCATCCTAATCTTGTGGTCTCCTAGCTCCAAAATTCAGTGCACCATTAGGCGAAATGTTTAACGAAGTGCAATGTTTTTGATAGGCAGGCTAAGATGATGTGTGACGTCATGTCTACGTTTCGACGTACGCCATAATAAGACGGACAGTGGTGGATCTAAATACGTACTTGTTATTTTCATTTGTAAAAGCCATACTACCGGGACAATATTGAATATACGTAAACATTAGGCATACGTAATATGGCATCGAATACAAATTGTGTATAATCGATTGCAAACCACAAATCTGATTAAAATACTAAATTCTCAATAGGAATTCATTATTCTAACAAGAAAAAAGGGAGACTAACTTTTTAAAAATTGTTAGAATATTATATGAGAGATCACAGATACTGAATTTGTGCTATTTAAAAAAAATATACAAAAAATCGATGAAAACATTTTTAAAATAATCTTTGGGTGGTTTTTTTTTTTTTTCGCGACTAAAGATAATAAGTACTTGAATACATTTCCTTTTTAAAACATGTCCGGTAATGCAAACCACGATGACCCCCCCCCCCCCCCTACCTTCCTCCCTCATGATAAACAACCATGCCACTTGCTATTCTTACTTACTTACTTAGTCCTCTTCTCACTGGTCAGTGCGTAAGGCTTCCATAGCTGCTCGCCATCTGTCTTTGTCTTGTGCCTTTCTTTCCGCCTCTCTCATTGTTATTCCAATTGTTTTCATTTCTGTTTCTACAGTTCTCCAAGTTCCTATAGGTCTTCCCCCTTTTCTCTGCCCTTGTGGTGTCTATCTAAAGCCTATTTTTGGATGTCTGTTGTTTTCCATTCTCAGGACATGCCCTATCCACCTCCATCGTCGCCGTTTAATTTCTGTATTGATGTCTCCAACTCCAGTTCTTTCCTCTACTTCTTTGTTTGAAATTATTTGTGGCCATTGTACCGGTACTTTAAGAATTTTTCTGAGACATCTTCCTTCAAATCCTTTTTAATTTTGATTCTATTAATTTGTTTGTCTTCCATGTTTCACTTCCATAGAGTAATACAGTTCTTACATAACTCTTATATACAGGTAACTCTCGAATTATCGCCACTCAATTCATCGCCATTTTCGTTATAACGCCGCATTTTTCTAGGAACATTTTTCCTGTTACTTAAAACTCTCGTTAAAACGCCAAATTCGCTATCGCCATTTGCCATAGTGTTTTCATTACAAAAGTCTATTTCAACGTGTTAATTATCTCGATAAACCGCCATGGGTGCATGTGGTCAGTGAAGCAGTAAATTGGTCATTATCAATCTCCAGCGTACACCTGGACAGAAGGATCCCAGTAATTGTTGTATTGAATAAACAAGAACAATACTCGAGATGAACTGTAGTCAAGTTGTTTATACATCAAAGAAACACATTTCAATTTAGCTATGGCTTCGCCACGAAAGAGGGTCCTGTTAAATTTCGATGAGAAAAAGCAAATCATTACGTACCAAGGACGTCATCAAAAATGTACCCATCAGAATATTGCAAATCATTTTTCTGTTTTATGGGAAAAGTCTATAAAAAGAAGGACAGTGGGCGACATCTTAGCAGCAAAGGATCGCTCACTTACATAAGTATTGTAAATAGAGGAAAGATAACTTACATATCAAAGAACAGTAACTCTATTTCTTCAAGATGGCAGTGATTCAATTCATCGCCAAATTCGTTATAATGCCATAATTTCATAAGAACAAAAGGTGGCGGTTTATCGATAGTTGACTGTAGTTTGATCTTGGTTTCCTTTGCAATTCTTCTAGCTTTCCAGATGTTATCTAGCCTTTTAAATGCTGTCGCTGCCTTTCCTCTCCTGATCTTAACTTCTGTTCCAATATCACCATTATTCGCTAGCGTGCTTCCAAGATAGCAGAAGTTTTCAACTTGCTCTAAATCAGTATCATTTAACTTGATGGTATTTCTGTTCTTTGGATTAACTATCATTATCTTGTTTTCTTAGAGTTTATCTTCAGTCCTAATTTTGATGCTTCAGATTGCAATTCAGATGTTTTACTTTTCATATCCTGCTGTGTGTGTGATAAGAGGCAAATATCGTCTGCAAAATCAAGATCTTCAAGGCTAGATGTAAGTGTCTATTGCATACCTCTTTTTTCTCTAGTAATTTTTCTCATTATCCAGTCTACAGTAATCAGGAACAGAAAGGAAGAAAGGATACATCCTTGTCTTACTCCAGATGTGATGTTGAACCATTCTGAGTGTTTACCCTCATGTCTCACTGTACAGCAATATCCATTATACATATCCTTGATGATATCAATAATTTTTGTTGGAATTCCATAAGATTTCAAGATTTTCCATAATGTCTCTCTATGGATACTGTCAAACGCCTTTTCAAAGTCGACAAAGTTTAAATAAATGGTAGATCTCCATTCTAAAGCTTGTTCAATGATGTTACAGAGTGTGAAAATATTATCTGTACAGGATCTACTTCTTCTAAATCCAGCTTGTTCTTCTCTCAGTTTCAGGTCAATGGCATCTTTCGAGTATTATTTTACAGAGTATTTTACCAGGAACAGATAGTAAAGTTATTCCTCTCCAATTTCCACATAATGTTAAATCACCCTTTTTGGAAGCTGTATGATGACACCTTTCTTCCATTCAAATGGTACCTTTTTACTTGTCCAAACAGTGTTAAGTAAGTCAATCATCATGTGTGCATTGAAGATTTCATCAACTTTCAACATTTCCGCTGTGATTCCATCTACTCCAGGTGACTTCCCTGATTTAAGTTTTCTGATTGCAAAACAAATTTCCTTCTTTTTTGTGATTTAATCTTAATTAATGTATCCTCACAACAACAGTGGAAAGGGGCTTAAATATGTTGCATTTTTATTCAATAATTACTTGCATATGTGAATGCTGAAATATTTCATCATAATAATAATGATTGGTTTTTATATAGCGCTTTTCAAGCGTATGCTGCTCAAAGCACTTTACAATACATTATTACCCCGGCAGACCTTATATCAATGTAGAACTTTCTCAGCTTCCTGGGAAGCATACAGTTGCAAGCTGCCGTTACAGGCGCTAGAGCACTAACATTCTAACAATATCTTTCACTGTCTATAGCCAGGTACCCCTTTTACATTTGGGTGGAGTGAGGAAATTCGTGTAAAGTGCCTTTCCCAAGGACACAACGTCGGCCCTGTCGCGGCCAGGACTCGAACCCACGACCTTTCGGTCGATTCTGACAGTCTAACCACTAGGCCACCGACGCCACTTATCATTGTTTTACAACTAGGATTATGTACAATATTATAAAAATTGTTTTAATTTTCTCTTTTGGAACATACCATTGCTCATTGCTACAAGGGGATTATCATATGAATTTCATTTTTTGAAAATTAGATAGGAGCACATGGTAGGGGGGGGGGTGTCTGCGCATATACATACTCAATAGTTGAATTTATCGATTTATCTAAAATTAACATTATGTATTGAAATGCGTTTTACGTTCCAAGGCAGTGCTGTTTCCACAGTTTTACAAACTTGAAAGGTTTAAGGTTTGGACATTTTTATCATAAATTAGTAACTTGAAAAGGTTGAGAGCAGAAAAAAAGAAAGTAGGCTACAGGCAGTCGACTGCTGAAAGCATACAGTTCAGAACAAGTCATGCATCAAAGGTTAAGCAAGTCACAGTGAAGGCAGCAGAAATAAAATGTATATATAGCATAAAAATATTTCAATTACAATTGTTTTAATGATTTTTAAGATAAAACCATGGGAGAAAACTAAAACGGCCTAGCTGTTTCAGCTACTTAATTTCATTTATGTTATAATAATTAGGCAGATAGATATTGTTTAAATTGAACCTGATCAAATCATGAACATTACAAAATATGTAGATACATGAAGTTGCGCTCGCCCAAACTTCACCGTCAACATTTTAGCTGTACTGTTCCCGTGAAGTTTTGGACTACAGAGTCCTGTAACCCCGATCTTTTATAGTGGCACAACAAAACATACACACTTTCATGGGCGCCGCCATAATTACTGGTGACGCTTAGAGTTCCGGGAATATATACGACGATTCCCAATGGTCCTCTTTAGGTCACATAAATCATGCATTTTAATGAATTATGCGAAAATATCCGCGTTTTGTCCCACGAAAGGTAAACTAGGTGCGACCGACGGTGGGTTTTCGACGATGGGCTAATCATGGCTGTGTGAACTGAATGTAAATTCCGATATGCAGTCAATGACTGTCCCCGTATTCATTACAGCATGCTGCACCCATTCCCATATGCTACGGTCTATAACTAGTATATGTACTGACTGCGTCATTAACTGGCGCCTCTCCACTGTTCTGTGTGTGTGACGTTTGTTTTTTCTTTTCGTTTCTTACATTTGCAAAAACATTCATTGATAATGTGCATTAGTCAGATACTACTTGGTGCTCTAATTTGTAGAATGGAACATATTCGTAATGTTAATCTACACTAATTGGTACTGTGTACTGCATTATCGTTAGTGGATTCATGATGTCATTTTTTTTCGAAGTACGTCAGCTTATTGTGCATTAATCTTACTGTGTGAACGATTCAGTTAAACACATAATTGATGAAAGAGAATGATATTTTGAATCAATGATTTGTTTCATTCCTCGGACATATATTAATTGAAATGATGATATTGACAACATTTAGGTCAACACTGGTATACAGAAAGAAATACAACTAGCAAAGAAAGACTAAAAGCTTTACTTCAGATCAACAAGACACAAACAAGTGGTGAGATAGATATGTTACCAATGTATCAATATGTATCAAACAATGGTATACATTTTAGAAAATACAATGAAAAACTGTAGATTAAGTGCAACGTAAGACTGAGAGTGTCTTCCTCACTGACCGATATTTATGCAGAATATTCCCTTAGCGGGTAGACACAAAGAGTAACTATTTTGATATAGATAAACTATCTCACTTTTCTAATGATCAACATTTTTTTCGTGTTCTTCTTTGGGATTTTCTTTCCTTCACTTGTACAAGTAAATTCCTTGGTGTGTTACTAATAACAGATTATCGAAAGTTGTTCTGAAAGTGTTATTGCTGCTGGAGATAGGAAAAATTAACACTCTGTTAAGTTTGAAGGCAGGAGTTTGGACAACAATTATATTCACTATTATAAGTCATGATAGATGATCCATAAACCATTTAGATTTCCATAAGACTCAACTAGAAGTAATATATTTGCTAATGAGCAGTCGTCAGTTGGAGAAACGTACTCATTGAATGAAAGTGTTTACTTAGAGAAATTCATTTTAAAAATACAATGCGTATTGTAATTCATAGAGCATCATGGATTTAGTCCCTGATCCGAACATTAGAACATCAAGGAAGAGGACAAGTTCAGGAGTGTGCATTTGATATTTTATGGCTTCAAAAGAGGAAAATAATTTCACAATTAAACACAATTTTGTTCAATTCGTGGACTTTCTTCAAGGCATTGAATATGTTGTAAACCTAGGATAGGTTTAATAATGATAAGTAAGAAATTTAAAAATAAAACATAATCATTTATCTTACAAGAATAGAAATAATAAGAATCTGCGTGCTAATGAAATTTAAAAAAAACTCAAATAGGCTCGTACATAATAAGGACGTAATTCACTCCTCAAATAATGTAAAATTATTACAGTTCTGTAATGGCCTTAAATTTGACCGTAAAACATACTCACTTTCGTGTCGGCCTGGGATTGAACTCGCGACCTAGAAACCAAATCTTCTGGCAGCATTTGACTAATCCACTATTCAACTCGATTATTTAAATTCTGAACAAGATAACGAACAGTGATCAATCTCACACACCCTTTAAAGAATACAAATGTACAAAATTATGAGAAGGGCAAACACGGACCTCTGGACATACCAGAGATAGTATCAGGTTCCTAGGAGTAATACACATCCTTTATTAACCAGTCATTTCCGCTGAGAGCCCTATATCTTGATCAGGTAAACGGTGCAATCCGTAGTCAAAATCAGTAACGTAAATAACTGCCTAACGATTGAAATACACCAAACAATAACCAACCTACTGATATTGTGTACGGTATTTGCAAATTAGATCATTATAATGACTATATAATTTGCGAAATGCTGATTTCAAACGAGACTGTTGAAATCCTGTAGCATCAACTTATTTGTCTGTAGCCTGCTTCGATTTAAAAAATTGAACATACACAAAACATTCTCTCGCGTATTGAATCAGGTGAGAGACATAAACTTATATTTGGAATACTGCTACACAAATATAGGAAATTGACGGTAGAGAAGCTGGTCATCTCGTTTGTCATGAGGTTGTGCTGTTAGTTTGCCGTGACATCGATCTTCAATATAATATCCAAATATGAAGCAGGTTTGGAAGTCTCTTTTATTTCGAGTTCACTGTGATATACATGTATCGAATCGGATCGACATATGAATGAAAATGAGTACTGTAGTGTCGACAGATAAAACGTCGTCAATATATCTCAATGTTGAGTTGATGAAGGCCTCAGCAAGATACTTTTTCTTCTCATGTAGAGGCTTTTGAAACAATTTTGCCTCCCAAGAATAGAAAAACAGGTCAGTCAATAATGGAGTACAATTTGTGTCTATGGGAATTCCAAGAGACTGTTGGAAGACTTGAATACCAAAGACAATGTCATTGTCAATGAGGAACTCCTGTTTTGCATTAATTAGTCTAATACAAACCCAGACTTCCTTAAGATATATGCGAAAAACTTGAAATTTCAGTTTACCTGCCATCAAAAGGTATATGTAGCTGACTTCCTTAAGCGTGATATCTGAAAATTGATGACATATCACGATACCCAATATCACTACTCGCCATACATATCGTTGTAAGTTAGTTAAATATATGATATAAACACGGAGTTCCTTATGGTATTCACACAGATCTTGAAATTTCATTGTACCGATAATCAAAATGTATAAGTAACTGATTTCCTAAAGAGCGATATCTGAAAATTCGTGGCGTACTAAAACACCATCTATCACTTCTTGCTATATGTATAGTCGTAAATCCGTCAGATATCTAATACAAACATAAAGTCAAACATAAAGTTTCTTACGGTATTCACACTTATATTGATATTTCAGGGTAACTCGAATCAAATTGAAAAGTAGCAGATATCTCAAAATGGATGGTATATCAAATGATTGAAGGTCTGAATTTAATCCGTATCACTTTTAAAGTAAACACTCAGTTGAAAAAGTTTATTCTTATTTTGCATTACAACGTTATGTAACTGGGGATAATTAAGCATGAAATATCATACGACTCCTCGTCCTCTTTAGAAATAAATCTGATAGATAATAATTTTCAAACTCATTAACCTTTATCTGGTAGCGAGCTATCAGTAATTATAACTTTTATATTTTGTAGTAGCTGCCTACGAGTAGCTAACTTTTCTTACTTTTAGTAGCTGGCTACTAGTAACTGGCTACTAGTAGCTAACTTTTTCTGGTTCAAGTAGCCGGCTACTAGTAGCCAACTTTTTTCTTTTTAAGTAGCTAGTTACTAGTAGCTGGTTACTAGTAGCCAACTTTACCGATCTATAAAAACATTCATTTTTATTTTTCATTACAGTTCATATGTCAAAAAGTATCAGTGCTTTTGATGGCCGAATTTCCTCCAAGAGAATAGGCGTTGTAGGAATAGCAGTTATAATCGCCGTGATATTATTCGTATCGTTCCTGGATTATGGTGTGCACCATAAAAATAGTACATCAAAGAAAAAGAAGAAGCTTAAAACGCGTCATGACAAACGAAGATGCGTAAACAAAATGACGTCAAGAAGAAATGAAGTGCCGTTAAGAACAACACAAGATATCTAAAGATGAAAGCGAAGCTCAGCCGTTGTGTATAAAAATGTATACCTTTTCGTGATATTTCATGTTTTCAGTGTAGCGGTGCATGGGGTCAGATTTACATTATTGCGGTATTTTAGTGTTGTAACGTTATACAGTAGCTGAGTATTGCTTAACATCTACCAATTCTGGGCTGAATAAAGTACAAATTAGGACAATCGTTATTCATTTTGATAAATCATCTCTCTGTTCACTATACATTTTGTAATTTATCTTCCCGTATTTTAAAATTAAATAATATTAATGACAAAGTGATAATTTCATCCTTTTTAGACGATGGCTATTTATCGCTTCAGTAGGCGTTATAGTATATATACTGGGACCCTAGCGGCAGAATTTTGCGGGCAAACTATCATGAAAATGAAGCTGTTTTATTATCAAAATTATATAGTGTTATTGTAATCAGTTTTTGAAAAGCTTTTTAAATTACATTTTGTGCTAAAAACAAGAAGGAAACCCCCAGATACTGGTATGTTATATTACTCGATTCATAAATATGCATAAGATAACGGCGTTGTAATCAATAGTCGGTGCCTTTAAAGTTTTTCTGCCAGCCTTAAATCTAAAGACCCACCGTAGGCTTTGTGCTAGCATCAAATCAAAGTAATTGAAGTGAAATTAGCGTGAATCAGGTGCTACATGCATTGTCCACCTAATAAAATCAATAACTGTGAGTTCGACAGTACATTCATTTTAGTCTGGAAACAACCGGGAACTTTTCCAGACTTTCACTTGTGAATTGAATTAAATGACTACAATAGATAATTTTTGTGTGTGTGCTTTCGAGAAAATTTGTAATAGATCTTCGAGAAATCACATCACACGCTATAGAATTTCAGTTTATTTCAATCATTTTCCCCATAAGGCCATAATCAACTTCTCAAGCAGCAATCGCCAGCTGATTGTCAGGTGGAGCACGTGGATCTCTTGTGTAAAAAAGGGGGGGGGGACTTTAGTTGGCTAAATTAAACGATTTTTCTGCCTCATCAGGGAATTCGATTTATAACTGTAAAATATATTTTCATAATACTGTAATGAAAATTCCTTTGATTATGTAAATGAGGCAATCAGGTTCAATCAAGTCTTGTCAATGATTAGGTATTCCTGGTGTGTTGTACATTGTCTCAAACGTTTTGGAGACTAGTATATTTTATTCAGCAGAATTAAGCGGAGGTATAAATAGATGGCGCTTCTGCGTATCTGAGTTAGTATGCTGGTAGACGGAGAAGAGAGATGATCGCATCTCATCCAGATTTTAGGTAAGGTTTATTGTCTCATATGCGGGACTTCAAATTACTGCGGGTGGACCATTTGAGACATTATTCCTTCAGAAGATAGCCCGAGAGCAAAAGCTCAAATAAAGGGCTCGGACTTGTACATGTAGCTTGAAACAGCGTCTGAAACAGTGGTTTCAGACAAGAGGCTGAAACACTTGTGATTAGACTAGACAAAGAAAATCATATAATAGATCAATAAGGAAATAATTATAATGTTTGATTCAAATATTAATTATTATTGTTTAGAATTATAGTTTAATGCGATCATTTAGAAAAATTTGTATCCGTGGTTTGAGCCCACATTACATGTTACAATACTTAGTTCATTAATATTCAACTGAACATGTAAATCAGATTTGCAGCACTCATTGTGTAGAATTAATCACGCTATCCTTCTATATAAACACTAATTTCTCCATTATTTGTCGAACACCTTAAATTTTAATCAAAATTGCTCGATATCAAAATTTAAAAAGCTATCAATTTCTGGAAAACGCAAAATATATCTGTTCATCAAGGTAAATAATATGAGAAAGCTTGTAGATGCGTACATGATTGATTGTATCTTGTTTAACGTCTCCCTCGAGAATTTTTCACTCATATGGAGATGTCACGAAGACTGGTGAAGAGCTTCATATTTAGGCCTTTGCTCGGCGCTTACGGCCATTGAGCAATGGGTTTGTTTTTTTTTTTAGCGTGTCACAACTACTGTGACACGGGACATCCATTTTTAAGGTCATCTCTGACGACTCGTGACATTCACACCTGCGTTTGGCAATGGAACTGTCACTACCTGTTTTAACGACTTAGGTCTGTCGCGGCCGGGATTCAAACCCCCGTCTTCCGCATGCGGGGCAAACGCTCTACCCTCTAGGTCACCGCGTACTTCGATTGTTTACCGACAGTATAGTTTTAATACAAAGTCATTAATTAATCACACCTCAACATACAATTCTTTCTACGAATTAAATAGATAAAAGTATACAATAAGAATTGACAAGACTTGTTTGTTTTTTAAGGACCCGATCTTCAATTTTTCCACAAGTAAATAGAGGACTATCGATGCTGTTACAATGGAATTAATGTTTCTTTCATATACAATTGTGCCGAAGTCTTGTATCATTTACACCAGTTGGTACCCAAGACTTTTTATAAATTTACATTTAGATAATAGTGCGTATTCAAGCTCAGTCTTAAAATACACCTATTTATCTCGAGGATAATTCATCGTATGATTGTGACCGTGTTTTACGGAATATTTAGGGCCGAGCATAGTCGGCTCTAAATAAATATCCTAGTACATAAATAACCTCAGTTACGTCATATCCTCCTTTCTATTCTAGCAGCCGAACAAATTGGTAGTCAAACCATTCAGACATCTCAAATTTTAAAAAGCAACCCTCCCTCCACTGCATATATAGTTTAAGGTTGCAAATTTGTATTCTGCTTGCTTGCTTGTATCATGGTACTGCTGTTCTGTTTTCTTTTTATCTTCAGGGAAAAGCAGTATGCCTGAACTCAACTCATCACTCAACGTCGCGGTGCATCCAAGAACCGATCGGATCTTACAAAGCATGCTGCTATGATCAGATGGGCATTCTCGTCAAACCCCACCTCAAATGGATCAATTTTGATATGAACTTGTATAGTTGCAGTGGTGCAAATAGCGCATTTTCACAAATATTTTAAACATTGAATCTTGGACTTTCAACAAATATGTGTATTGGACATTCATGGTCATGGGATATTGGCCCATTGAACTTAACATTGATTGATTGATTTAATATTGCTTTACGTCCCGTTCGAGAATTTGAACTTAACAATTGAACATTTATATTCATTAGATATTGGCCCATTGAAAAATTGGACATTTATATTCATGGCATATTGGCCCATTGATCAATTATATTGCATTGATGTGACTTTGTTTCTGGGATATTGGCCCAGTTGAACTTAACATTGATTGATTGAATATGCATGGGATATTGGCCCATTGAAAAATTGGACATTTATATTCATGGGATATTGGCCCATTGATCAATTATATTGCATTGATGTAACATTGTTTCTGGGATATTGGCCCATTGTACGTGTACATTTCTGTGATTATGGGATATTGGCTCATTGTACGTGTACAATTCTGTGATTATGGGATATTGGCTCATTGTACGTGTACAATTCTGTGATTATGGGATATTGGCCCATTGTACAGTGTATGTATACCTTTCTGTTGCGTGTGGCATTGTGCATTTGAGAACTTGTTTTACCCAGTGCACAATGAAGCCCACTTGGGGTCGCCACTTGCATTGTACATTGTTGGGGGGCGGCCGCCCCTATTTATTTATTGTCCAATATTATTCTACGCGACCAAATACGCCAAACACAAATAAAATTCTTCAAGTAATTATGTTGTGCGTGTTTTGTCTCCTTTTTCATCTGAGATACATGTAAATGCAATTCAAAGTGTTGTGTTGTAATTTCAGCTAAATGCTTGCATGATGCATGCAGCACCACCCAAGGAAAAGACATCTTATTGGTGAAAATTATTTGGTTGACTATAGTAAGACTACACATACAACATTGTATAGAACTTAAAAGTATATAAGTCTGTTATATGAATAAAAATCAATGTATACAGACTGGTGCAGAATTATGCACTAAACATACATGAATAACAATGTGTACCTCAATGACAAAACAAAAACATGCATACAAGGACCAAATATGAGCAACCTTAGGCTAACCTCATGTATATAGTTCCAGGTATATGTAGAAAGATTAAGGAGAAAAATATGCTAAACTCATGACAAGGATATAGTTATATATGAGCAGCCATATGCTGACCTCATGTACATGTACACCGGTTTAGTCTGTGTAATAAGATTTAAGAGCAAAATTATGCAGAGCTCATGACTAGCATACTGTTTATATGTGCAGTCAAATGCTGACCTCATGAACATTATGCTGACCTCATATTATTTCAAGCTAAATCATACTGAGTCAATATGACTATGAAGGGTCTACTAACTATATGAGCAGCCATATGCTGCCCTCATGTCCCAATTCAAAAAACTGATATAAAACAATATATAACATCTTCTATCAGAAGCTAAATGTATTGTGTAATCTTACCTCCTAACATAGAAAAAACAGGTATTAACTTTAAATTCATTTTAACACAAACAACATAACACTAATATGCATTGCCTGACAGCCAGACGTGATTGCTGGACGCCCGCAATTTATTGTATTTTAAATACACATTACAGAATTCGCAGAAAAACAAGTCTTTTTTCCCATGTACAAAAAATAAGGTAACCTTCCAACTCCATATACAGAATATGAACAATATATAAAGAACAATAACTTTTAAATATACTTCATAATCCCCTCTATATAGCATCAGAGCCGGTGTTAGAGAGCCAGACTCCCCCCCCCCCCCCCCCCCCCCCCCCCCCCCCCCCCCCCCCCCCTCGAGCCAGACTTCTCCCCGCGGAAGTCTAGATCTAGAGTGAGCCTTCCCCCCGCGGAAGTCTGGCTCTAGAGTGAGCCTTCCCCCCGCGGAAGTCTGGCTCTAGAGTGAGCCTTCCCCCCGCGGAAGTCTGGCTCTAGAGTGAGCCTTCCCCCTGCGGAAGTCTGGCTCTAGAGTGAGCCTTCCCCCCGGAAGTCTGGCTCTAGAGTGAGCCTTCCCCCGGTAGTCTCGCTCTAGAGTGAGCCTTCCCCCGGTAGTCTCGCTCTAGAGTGAGCCTTCCCCCAGCAGACTTACTCTAGAATAAACCTTATTCCCAGGGGGAAGACTCATTCTAGAGCCATAAAACCCTCTTGAAGTCTCGCTCTAGAAGGACGCTCCCGCTTTCATCCCCTTTTGCGCAAACTATGAAATAAATTTTAGTTTATCGGCCAGGGAATTACTTACCTACCTACCTATACCTACGTACCTTTACCTACCAACCTACCAACCTATATTTACTTTTGAATGGTTCAAACGTACTATTAAGCAACGAATCTGTGACCAGTTTGCACAAATATGGCATAGTAATGCATTTAATTCATCTAAACGATTTTTCTATCGTATAATAAAAGAAAAATTTTGTTTTGAAAAATACCTTGACCTTCTGACAGATTTCGTACATGTAATAATCGATTACCTATTGAAGTTGGCAGATGGTACGGCATAGAAAGATCCCAAAGAAAATGTACGTTGTGTAACGACAATGAAATTGGTGATAAATACCATTATTTGTTTAAATGTAGTAGATTTGCTAGAATTAGAAATCAACGTATTAAATGGAGAAAAAGGTCGCCACCAAATGTATTAACAACAAAATCTATTTTTAATACTGACAATATTGTCACGTTAAGAAAATTAAGTAAATTCTTAAAAGCTATCCATCATACTCTGTCCCCTCTATAATGACTTTGTTTATATTGCTGCAGTTTGTACATTTGTATATATTGTGAACACATCATATTGTATATTTGTATTGCATATTGTATTGTATATATGTATTTTCTCAATACCTTTGTAGTATTGGTAAGGAGAATAAAGAATTGGCAGAGTATATCAAACTTCTTCATTAGCTGTATTACATATTCTATAGAATCATAATGCACCACTGAAAAGGATAGGTCATGAATAATTCTGAATTATCCAGGTAGCTTCTTAAGCACAAGCCCTAATGGTGAACAAATGAGATTATCAAAAGGTTTAAATGAATGTGGACTTGAAATACGATTGAGCCCCAACTCCTTATCCCACTTTTTGCTGACTACCGATGGACTTTTTCTGACAGAAGAATGATTGTTCTTTATAGAGGTTGGATGAAACTCCATACAACCAAGTTTAAACCCATATTTAAACCCGTCAACGAGAATCTCGTGTAAATCCTTGTCATAATCCTACAACTCTTGAAAAAGCACTTCATGCTTTATTGTTGTCGGTATTGTTGGTTTGTTAAGTTTGTTTCGATCTGATTTGCTACATTTAATTCTGGAATGTTGTTCATTTGCGGCAGATGTGTTTGAAATAAATGGTGAGTATTTACAATCTGTGCCATTGTTGTAGTTGAAACAAACTCGCTGTGTTGTTTTTGAACGGTTTGAGGTATTAGGTAAGGAACGAGCGAGGGTGCAAGCTTTGACCATGTATTCAGTGATAGGGGGTTGACAAGGGACCTTATTTGACTGATGGAGCTTTCTAAAGTTCTCGTCATAATATCTCCATGCGCCATCCCCATTGGAATTCCCAATTTCTCTAACAGTGAAGCAATATTTAAGGAGATTGACAAACTCTAGGGGTGACTTTTCAGTGTATATTGACATGAATATCAGAAAGGATGATGTCCATTGGTGTAATGACATGATTGACTGAAACAGTCAATCATGTCATTACACCAATGGACATCATCTTTTCTGATATTCATGTCACTGTGAGTTTAGCTGAATGGCATTATTTTCTATTTGAATTGAAATATTTTCTTCTTTGAAATTGGGTAGTAAACATTTAAGATCAATAAATTGATCGGTCCAAATATGAATTATTATGCAATTACAACGTAAAAGCTTGCATATAAAACATTATATGAGACATAACATTTTATTCATGCATAAAAGTAGTTTGGGTAATGTTGAAGTTCATGAACACGTGTTTGATTTTATAAATGATTTTTAGAGGATGATTATTTTCATTTGAATATATATATATATATATATATATATATATATATATATATATATCCAAATTGTGTTTTTAAAAAAAATCACAGTGTCCGGTATAAAATATTAAAAGAAATAGAATAAACAGTACACAAAGTTAAACATTTAACGCAAGCGCTTTCATTTTATAATCCTCAGGCGTTACATTTTAAAATAGTTTTGAAATGGTTTGACGTCATAAAGGCGTCCTAACATTTCACGTACATAACGACGTCATAAACGAATGAAGGGAAAAGGATTTTACGTTAAGCATATTATGACGTCATAGATAATAACAGTAAACATATTTTACAGTAAGCTATTGAGAGCCGGTTTTAAAGTCTTAATAAAGTGTCTTTCTTTTTCTCGTCGGGAAATAGTATTTTCTGTATACAGTTTATAAAACGGAAATACACTGAATTGTCCGTGGCCACACACATCTATATGTTCACTAACTTTAATTTTTCTGTATTCGGGTGCTGAAATGTGTTGTTTATGAACTCGTATACGAGTTCGCAAAGTAGTTCCAGTTTCACCGATATAATGTTTTCCACAGCCAGCACATGTTATAACATAAATTAAATTTTTGGTGGAGCACGTCATATCTGAATTTACCGTAAATTCCTTGTTGTTAAATTCGAACGAACTTCCTTCCCTTAAGTTATGTACGTGAAATGTTAGGACGCCTTTATGACGTCAAACCATTTCAAAACTATTTTAAAATGTAACGCCTGAGGATTATAAAATGAAAGCGCTTGCGTTAAATGTTTAACTTTGTGTACTGTTTATTCTATTTCTTTTAATATATATATATATATATATATATATATATATATATATATATATATAAATTGATGATCAGATGGAGTTCAATGACTACAAAATCAAGTGTAGTCAATATTTTTGTCTTTCAATGTCCATATGAACATTGAAAGACAAAAATATTGACTACAAAATCAAGTGGGAAATTTTAGGAAAAACATCCTCATACTCAAACATTTCAAAAAAGTGCAACCTTTGTATTCTAGAGAAATTCTTTATAATATGTCATCCCGAAAAATCTTCATTGAATAAGCGTTCAGAACTTGTCAGCACTTGCCGTCATTCCCATAAATTTCTATTTACTCAATCCTGTGTGTGATCATGCTTAGCAACTATCCAGTATGTTTCTGTGTAACATATACTCAGCCATGCGGATGTTTTTCGTTAGATGTCATTTTTCTCCCGACGAGTGAGGGGAAACCATCCCCTTACGAAACAGCATGTAGAGAAATAAATGTTATGTGATTGAACTCCATCTGATCATCAATTTATGTAGCTCCGCGAGGCCACGTCGAGCACTCTAGAAGATTATATCGGAGATTTATCCCACTATATATATATATATATATATATATATATATATATATATATATATAACACATAAATATTGATAACAAAGAACATTTCCTATCAATTGCAGAATCTTTAAACTTCACTCACGAATTTTATTTCGGGGGAAGGAATTAAGGATGTATGCTACACGAAATTTGATGTAGATGAAAAGTGGAGGATATGTACAACAATATTTTGAAGTTGAAAATTTTCAAATTTACTTTATTTAGTCAAAAAATACAGTTTTAGTAGTAGGTAATCTGAAAAAAAAAATTTAAAACCCCTGCTGGACTCGAACCTGCGACCCACAGTTCAGCAATCGGTATTCAAACCCACTGAGCTACTCGGCTAGGTACTTAAATGGAAAAGGAAAAGACAAATATTGCTGATATCGATTTTTTCATCCATGTTTTTAAAGGAAGTCAGCCATTATGACGATGTAGAGTACAACCTTAAATCAATTTCGTGGGAACAAGATTAATGTGTAAAAAATCAATTTCATGGAATCGAGTTATAGTTCCTGGGAACGAATTTTATTTCAATCTCTTCCACCCTTCCTACATGAAAACCAGTCACCAACTGGACACCAGAATGATACCTAAATCAGTTTTGCATAGGAACACCTGGTTTCCATTTTGAAAAAAGCTTTATCACCTTATTCAGACCCTTATAGAACCATGACGGGGTCATTTAGCTGGCGGGTATTCTTCAACCGTGTCTGTATGTAATCACCTCTCTCTCTCTCTCTCTCTCTCTCTCTCTCTCTCTCTCTCTCTCTCTCTCTCTCTCCATATTCTTACAAACGAAGGAGACAGTAGACACAAAGAAATATATCCCATATCTTTAATCATCCATGCATTTTTACAACATTAAAAATGTCTGCAGCACTGTCTGTCGTTACCCCCACCGCAAAGGTCGGCACTGTCAAAGCCCCCCCGGCAACGTGAGCTGGTGTACAGACACACTCCACTGGAATATTTTCGATGGCAACGTATGTCAGCACCTGTATGTAATAAACCAAGTCATAGTTTAGGTTTCATCAAAATGTAGCTAAATTAATTGTATATACGGCTAGAATATACATAAGCTACTGCGGAAGAATTAGATTTCATGGGAAGTCTACTTTCGTGGATTCTTGGGTATCCCCTTTCAAAACGAAATACATAATTTATTAATGCCTCAATGTACAGAAGCCATATACACAAAATTACATTCCAAAGAAACTATAAAATCTCGAAAAATAACGAGAACTGACCCCCGTGTGTTGAAGCGATTTTGCAGTATGTACCATTAAATATTGAAACCCCAAATAAAACGGGGGAAGAAAACAAACACGGAGCATCTACAGCGTATAATCACTGTAGTACTAATCTAAGCAAATTATCATCCATTTAAAATGGAGAATTCCGTCAAATTATTATACATTGTAAATCATTAATTTTCGTTGGCCATTAATTTTCGGGGATTGTTTTGTGGAGTTGTGGTACAGACATACCTATGTACCAACGAATTTCCGATCTTTTATCAGCCAGTAATTTAAATTATCTATCTCTGCAGGGTCAGTCAAAGGTCAATCGGTGCTAAACTTTTCTTTTTTACTATACCAAGAGATGACAACTGTGAATCTAATTATTACTATCAAAAGTTTTCATTTAATTTTATAGGAAGCACCACCCTGGGGCATTATTGTAATTGATTGCAATTGACGAAGAAATAACAAATTTCAAAGTTATACAGATCAGAAAATTACAAAGAACAACAATTTTTAACCGCAAGATGGCTGACAAGTGACGTAATTATGTGTATATTCAAAGTATTACAGAAAATGAACCACAGTAGAGAGTGATAAACTCCAATACCGCAACGTTCCATCTCCCAAAACACACATTTCCATCGGA
This sequence comes from Ostrea edulis, assembly GCF_947568905.1. Lineage (NCBI taxonomy): Eukaryota > Metazoa > Mollusca > Bivalvia > Ostreida > Ostreidae > Ostrea > Ostrea edulis. Next base: position 56,531,442 of record NC_079172.1, read on the forward strand.
CACAGTAAGCCTCCATCTCCCATTATGGATGGAAAGTAGAAATCGCACTGTTATCAATGTTGGATTGTTAATTAAAAAAGCCCACTACTACGACTTCGAGCGCCATACTCACGTAAAAAGTTTGTGATATTTCGACGTATAACAACAAAGAAATAAAAACCCAGTCATTCTACATTTATATGAATTTATATATTTCTCTGTTGTAATATAAATAACTGTTGCCAACATACATTGTAATTATATGAGTTATATTTACCGAGGACACAGCACTGCCTATTATTAGGGCCACCACACAAGGGGGCGCTGTTATACAGGAGACAGGGTTCACTTGTATACTGGCATCTTCCGGTATGTATTCTCCAGCATGGAGAATCATCAGCTGGTAAGAGAAATAGTTGGTATATAAAAATAAATCAACAAAATACACCAACCTTCATATCACAGATTCATTCTTTTAAAAAAGTAAGTTGAAAGTCCAATATGTAAGAACTGAGTGCCATGGGGAAACCCCAAAATAAAACAGAGAATTCTACACGAATGATTTACTAGTATGTAAAATCGTTAGTGACGAAAAAGTGTAAAAACAATCCATGTACTATGATAAGTTATTACAAATAGTATACTAAACAGAAATGATTCTAAATGCAAAGCTTACACAATTAATGTAGACTGCAGCAGGATTTTGCGGATAAGAAATAAAGTCGACAACATGCAATTTCTGTGCCGCAAATACAAATTCACATCAATTGATACATTCCTCCAGCTTAAAAAAACCGAGAGGATTCGGAGTTAGTTTCATATACTAGTATTACTGTGTGAATTCTTATGGAAATTTTAGGTCGGTGAACCATGTTCAGAATCTGCAATTTTTACGAAAATACACCAAAGTACAATAGTTCAGAATCTGCAATTTTTACGAAAATACACCAAAGTACAATAGTTCAGAATCTGCAATTTTTACGAAAATGGGGGACAATCAAACTCCGTGCAAGTTGCACATCTTCATTGCACACACAAAGTCACACACACGGTGTAAATAAACTGCTTAGGTTTAAATCTGTATGAAGGAAGGGGCAACACGGACAGACCTATCTTTAGCACTAGTGTATATAAATTTTCCCACAATTCAGCAATGGATTATCTCCAGTTTCTTTGAAAATTATGTAAAATCAAAACTCAAGCAATATGTACATGTACATCATGGTCTGCAGTTTTACACAAAGATACAAAGAAACTTTTAAATAGATTTGTGAAAACGGTGTGGAGATGGTCGTGCACTAACTTATTAAGAAATCAACGTGCTCGGTGTAGATACATTGTACATACATGCCACTGATTTACAAATTGTTTTGTCATTGTGATTAAAGTACATACTTCTCTTGATTCTTGTCTAAAAGTACAGAATACTAATTATAATAATATCAAAGTACAGAATACTAATTATAGTAATATCAAAGTGTAGAATTCTAATTATAGTAATATCAAAGTACAGAATACTAATTATAATAATATCAAAGTACAGAAAACTAATTATACCGAGCGAAGCTCGGACGGGCCAAAGGCCCGTCCGCGAAGCAAGGCTCTAAAGGTAACACGTATGTAAAAGAAAAAAGTCAAAATCAGCAAAAGAAAAAGAGATAATCTCTATATACGTTCACTGAAATTTTCGTGATCCATATGGGCGCCGCCATGTATATTTTCATTACCTACTTCAACAGTTATTCGTGTTTTATTTTGAATGCCAATAATAGAAAACTCTGACGTGCAATTCGTAATTTAAACACTCAGTTTGTTCAAAGTGAATAGTATGATTATCATTGTAACAGGTTTTAGCAAATAATTATATATAAAAACCGTAATACGACTAAATAGATGAACGAGTTCATGAGTTTCTTTGAATAAGAATATACCATAAAATTACGGTTACTTTTTTACCATTTTTAAATTTATTGGTTAATTTTGTTTAGTTTCATAACGGCCTTTTTCATTGCACACGGAATGTATTATTGTTGTTTATAATTGTTTGCTTTGAAAAAGAGAATAAAAGTACTTAAAGTACTCGTGGGAGTTGAACATTGTGGAAATTCAGTTAGAAAAGATAGTACTGGAAGGGTAGGGGGATAAATGACTGAATATTATCATGATTTTAGATACAAATCAACTGTTGTTGTTTTTCAAAGCGTTACAACAGCAAACATGGATAATGGAAGGCCCATGGGTCACAACGCTCCTCGAGTAACTGAAGTCGTGTTGTTGTTTTCTAGAATTTCACCCCTTTATATTCTCATGAAAAATGTGACCACATATTATGGCCCAAACATTCAAATCAATATGGTTATCAATGTCTTGCAGTTATGAAGAAGTTTTCCCCCTGTATATATACATTCAAGTTTAATCCTAGTTATAGCTAATTCTAAGGATTCATTACTTGAAAAGGTAGTCCAATATGCTAAACTATCACCTGAGTATACTACAGTCCTGTAGAGGATCAATGGAATGGTAAATAATTGTATAATAACTCAAAATAAATGAAATGCAAAAAAATTAAAAATTGTCGGGCATCGGAAATGCACAAACCGAGTTGCGCAAGGAATGGGCATAGAGGGAACCGGTAGAAAAGTTTTCAAGAATTATCAAGCAGGGAGCAAAATTTTGCGTACATAAATTTCAGCCGACTTAACTCCTTTGTAACCTTGACCTTTAACCCTTGACCAAAATCAATAGGCTTCTTTGTCTCATCAAGGGCGATAATCCATCTAAGTTTAATTGAGATCCTATAATTTGTTAAAAAATTATAGTGCAGAAAACAAAATTTTCTCCAAATTTCAGTCTATTTATAGCCACTGTGACTTTGACCTTGTGACCCCGGAATCGATAGGCTTCTTGTCTTACTTAATCGATCTAAGTTTGATTGAGTTCCTATAATTCGTTCAAGAGCTATGGTGCGGAAAACAAAATTTTCTCCAAATTTCAATCTATTTATACGCAGGACACTTAAGGTAACGAATGAACTCGGTATGATAATGAGATCATAATGAGCTGATACGTCATGACAGTTGCCCCGCCTTGATCAATCCATATTTGGATACATATACACAAACTCTATTTTTAGGATCATATAAAAATATATCGGAATATTGCCTTTATTCTACGCTTAAAATTAGTCAAATTTCCCTGATTTGACAACACATCACAAGGCATTATGATGAGAAATACCCTGGTAAAGTTTGTCGTATGGTTGGAATCAGCGTCTAAAATACGCTTACTAGGCACATGGCAAAGACGACGTTCAGAAGATGTCAGCTGTATAACTTTGAAATCGGAAAAAACAAGGTAAATTCTTGTAATTGAAATAATGATGTATGAATACCTGAAACCAAGGTTGTCAACAATGAAAGTAGACAACATTTACTGTGTTTTATACATTGACTCAATACTTTAGAGGTAGTATATACATAGTTTGATGTTCTTTGTTTACATACTGCAGTGCACACGTCACACGTAGCATTAAGTGCACACACGCAAGATATATGCTAGAGAACTGATGCTCAAATGGTACCATTTTTTTTTTTTTATTCATATACACATGATTTACATGAATACAGGCGGGTATCTAGGCAGTAAATTCCACAGGCACCTGAAGAATGGACACTACCCCCCCCCCCCCTCTTTCTTTTGATTTTTTTTTTGCGATAATTTCTCACACGTAGCCGATGTGTAGCGTATTGGGTGCACACACGCAAAATATGCCTATATGTTAGAGAAATGATGCTCAAATGGTACCAGCTGTTGTTTGTTTATATAAACATGAGCACAGGCGGGTATCTAGGCAGTAAACTCCACAGGCACCTAAAGTATGGATATTACATGACACCCCCCCCCCCCCCCCCACTCTTTCTTTTGATTTTTTTTTTCTTGCTATACTTTCTCTGAAATAAGTCGATTTCCTGTCTATCTCATCCTTCTTTCGATTCATGTAATCCTTTCACGCTTTTTGTAAGCTTCTACCGGTATGATTTAATTTATTTATTGATTCACCAAGCATGTTGGCATACAATCATGTTACACAATGATGAGATATGTATAATGATGACAAACTAAATACTAACAGTTCATATGCATATATGTATATATATTTGGCATGTACATATGACATCTAACTGTATATATAATTTAGTATTGCAAGTATAACAGCCTATGATTTATTACAAAATTTGTTCTCAATTTTTTTTATACCCGTACAAGGCCACTCTCTAAAGCTTACAAAAAGTGTGAAACGATTACAGTACTTTTAAAAATCGAAAGAGAAATGAGTTCGACAGGGAATCAACACATTTCAGATTTATCGCTGCAAAAAATATTTTCAAAAAGGGGGGGGGGGGGGGTAGTATCAGTGCATCAGGTACCTGTGGTAATATCTTGTACAAACGCACGTGTAACGACATTAATTTTCATGCTCTAGATTTACAGTCACATTTAATTTTATCAAGTGACATACAAAAAAAAAATAAAAAAAATAAACTTGGGATATTTTCGCTTACATTACAGTTTGAATAAATGGAAGAAAAATAAAAGACTTTGAATGCATACTGATTGCCCACATTTTTTATGTGTATTTGAGACCCTTCTCCAATACATTGAATGTTTGCAGCACATGTATTTATAATATGAGATAATGCTATTTACAGATGTGCATGATACCAACAAGAATATGAACTTTTCAAAGAGCATATTTCCAATTTTCCACATCTCTAGAGCAGTGACCACAAATGTACATACAAGGTAATTTTTACAAACTTTAAGTAATCCAATCAGGCACTGGATATACATAAATATAGGCATTATTTACATCTAGTCAATATTAATTTCTTCAAAATGATAAATTAAAAGAAAATTCATATGAAGCATGTTTTGATATTGCTGTATGGTATGGAATTTGAATGTTTTTATGTTATAATGCACATATAAACTTGAACACTTAGACCTACAGTACTGTGTTTTAAATATTTTTGACTGGCAACTTTCTTCTTTTTTCCATTTAGTACCCACAGATGACAGCCATATTGACTCCAGTGGATAATATGTACCTCCATCAGCTGGTTACTACACTGTACATAGTGGTCAAACCAGGATATCCACTAATTGCTTTCAGTGATGTGAATTGTCATCTACATTTGTGCTTATGAACTTTAGTAAACTGTCAAGTTTTAATACGAAGAAAATGACTGCTGAAAAAGCATCTAATCTTGTGTTCTATGAATGTTTTCAATTAAACACAAAACAAAATGAGAAATAGTTTTATTGAAACTTAATTGAAATTCACTTTGAATTACTTTGCATTGACTGAGTACTTCAAATTTTAATCGTTCTACATTTTCATGGTCAAGTGATAAAAAGTATTTGAGAGTGTGTGTGTGTGTGGGGGGGGGGGGGGGGGGGGGGTCATATGAAGTAAAAAGATTAAAGATTGACACCCATTTGGTGAACTAGATATTTTACACATTGCAGCCACTTATCTTTATTTTCAATGATGACTTAAGAATATTTCTTAAAAATGGAAAAAATATACCCCCTCCCGAAGTAGTGGAGGAATATGTGTCACTTCTGGTTTTCCTGTAGCTTGTATGATGGCTGTATTCTAGATACAAATTTTGTTGAAAGCTACTTTGAAGTTGTCACCTTAAACTATTTCTAAACGAAATTCAACTCGAGTCGTTAAGTATTCCCACGGATTTTTTATATACACAGTGATATAATACAAATATTCTTTGTAGAACAAGATATATATACCCCCCCCCCCCCCCCCCCATCATTATGTATGTTTCGTTGCAAGAGCAGATGCTGCATGGGTCCAGACTACTACCCAACCCACTCAACTTGAAAAGTAATAACTCCATGACATATTCATCGTTTTTAAAACTATCAAATTAAGTTATCCCCTTCCCTAAACTGTTTCATTGCAAGAGCAGCATGGGTCCAGATATAGACAACCACCCTTCAACAGTGTTTCATGAAAACATGCATGTAGTGTGTCATATTTTTGTATATATTCTACATCTATTTAATAGATACTGCATGTTTGTAACCTTGTTTAGACACCCCCCCCCACCCCCAATGCAAGGATTGACACCCGAGACTATATTCCTGGATCAGCGCATGATTTTCACCGCGAATCGTCAGTTACAAATTACGCACTGAGTTTGATATGTTATTTTAAAAGCTCAGAAATATAAGAACTTGCTGTACTAATGGCTATCACATATGATGTGTTCGAGGTAATGCAGAGAATTCAACACCGCACCGATCTCTGTGAAATTAAATGCATACTTCTTTGCATCAGATTAAATTTTCAATAGATAGATAGATAGATACTGGTGTGTTATTGTATTCATACCAAAGCGAAGAAATATTTTTTAATATATGTAATACATATATTACACACTTGTTTAAAACAATCACATTGAAGGAATTATTTCGTTTTAGGCCTAGATCGAAGGTAGATATAGTGCATGTATATTTATGTGTGTAGTCTGATTAAAACCAGCTCCCTTCTAATGGTCCCTGACGACGATAGGGTAAAAAAAAAAGGGGGGGGGGTAATCAGACTGTCATTCATTCATGAGGTTTAAGATTGGAATCTAAACAATCTGATTGTAAACAGATCTTTGATCCGCTCCGTTATTATTCTGTCGTTACAAACGTACAATGTTTGAATACAAACTAGAGTTTAAAATGTTTCTGAAATTAGTTGTTAAATATAGCTGTCTTGGTTACTGGGAGTACAAGATCAACAGTCCGGTACAATACATTTATTACCAGACTGTTAACAGGCACTGTCCCATTGGTGCCCCTGTAATCAAGTCAACAATTCATGAATACCTTTTTTACTGAACACTTCATACAATTAATTGTTTTCATTTATATAATCATTCTATTCTAACCTCTCTGCATTAGCATAAAACATTCAGAACAATTGGATCCTAAATGCACATGTGTTTTATACTTGCATACTGTACTTACTAAACTATAATTAATATACTGATTTGATTACAATTTCATTATGTATTCACACAACACACTTATCCGCTGTTTCAGAAACTGATGTGTGAAGCAGTTGGGTTATTTTATTGTATATATCAAGTTGTTAATCTAAATCTTGTCTGCAATCAGTATTTCATATATAATTATAGATATGTGTAGTGCAGAAGTGTGAACTCTGATAGTATTAGTGATTCTGAATGATTGGTTTTTATTCCCATTGCTGTACATGCCCCCCCCCCCCCTTTCCCAAGGAACCTTGATTGGCGAATAAACAATAGAGATAGAGAGAGAGAGATCGTTAAAAGATTAAAACTAAGGTAAATGTTTCTTGGTTAAAATACATTGGTTGTCCAGCTTACATGTATCATGTATATATTTACAATACATAATAAATTGTAATTTTCCCGCCGTGTTACTTCCCTTTCCAGTATCTAATTTTGGATCAATAGTCTACATCAGTGCTGCGTTTGAATATTAATTAGATAGCGTGTTTACATGAATATCGAAGATAAAACTGGATGGCGGTAAGAGGAAAATAAATGTATTATGATACCATGAGATTATTTGAAAGCATTGAACAAGGCTTTATCTAGAAATCACTGTCCAAATCTTGAAATATTCTTGAACAATACACTGAACTCGAGAAAAAAACACCAATAAACAAAGTGCAGGGGTAGGTTTTCATCTTGCGGGCCATTTTTAACCTATTTGCATGCGGATGATGCAATTTGGACAGTGAATACTGGATTCTGTGAAACTTATACATTTCTATCATGTCATGTTTTTATTGGTTTATGTACAACTGGCTGTGCGCCGTGTCGATTTATGATCATCTACTTGCGTCTTGTATAATCTGGTCAAATGACGTCATATGACCCTTGACATCATACGTAAACATGCGAAGTGAAAGTACAGGAGACGTATATATGTTGTGGTACCTGAAAAGTGTCTTTAGTTTTGTAATATTAATAAATGAACTACACCCAAAACAATAGGATATAAAGCTTCATTTTTCTGAATAATTCTTACACATGACCTTAAGTCACACGCGTAGCCAGTGACCTTGACCTTTGACCTAGTGACCCCAGAATCGATAGTCTTCCTCATCTTACTGAGGGTGACAATCCATCTAATTTTGAATGAGATCCTATAATTTGCTCAAGAGCTATGGTGCGGAAATGAAATGTTGATGCGTGCCCGCCTGCCCGCCCAAAGGCACTTCATAAGATCATAAGCCGAGTTCGACTTCATCGCAACTCCGCTAAAAATGAAACACTAGTCAAATAATGTTATTTATTGCCAAGGTATTTGGGATATTATACTGTGGCTCAAACAGGGGGTGAATGAACCTGACAGTATGGAAAGCATATAGTGGAATCAGACTTGTGATGCTGGAAATCTATAGTGATTAATAAACTATACATGTACAAGATCCATAACTATTTTTTTTTCTTCAGTTTGTGAGGGAGAATCCTCATGTCTCTTTCATCTGTAGACAAATAAACAATGTGTTTTGACCAGAGCAATTTCCAATCCTTTTTGCAGCATAAATTCAACATTGTGGCAACTGGGTTAAACTTTGATAGTGAAGTAATACATGGCAGCACCTTATCCCATGCTCTTAAAATTTCTGTTTGACACACTCATGACATCCACTCAAACATTACAGAGTGCAGCAAAATCCCATTGTAATAGGGGATTCAAAATGGATAACTGGTACAAAATATGTTACATACTATTAAAAAAGGATAATGAATTTGACATATTGATGTCTTGGAAAAGGAAATTCTGACATCGGGGCTCTAAGCGTTTTCAAACATTGTCATTTGATAAAAGTGTTCTACATTTTTAAAAATAGAGATTAATATGTCTTTACATACATAGGTGAGAAAGTTTCCATTATTCCTAGCCGAGACATACCATGTATGCGCAAAAAATTCATAAACAAATATCACACTACTCACGTAGAAAATGTGGACCTTACCGTCATCAAGCGCAGCGAAACACGCCATTTCGAGATTATAGTCGACGAAAGCTCGGTAACAGTAATGAATAAGGTACACTCATTTTGTATCTATTTTGTGACTTTCTTTATTAAAAGGAACAGTTCTCTAATGTGTAACGTGCAATTACTACGTAATTCAATAACTTGAAGCATGAAGCAGTTTCACTTTGCCACCGGATATAGGAAATTGTATTTCGTATTCCGATCCCAATCGAAAGTTGTTGACTTGGAATGACGTGTTTTAATTCAATCTACATGTAACATCAAGCATTTTTTATATCGCATTAAAACAAAAAACCAAATATATATACATACACAATGTTGTAGAGTTATTTCTTGTAAATTTTCTGAGGTTTCGCACCATATTCGATATTTCGCGCCACGGTGTCAATAAGGCTTGTGTGCAGTTGTCGTTCGTTTCCCTATCAATGTTTATAGGTGACGCTGCGCTACAAACGACAATTTTCAACCTTATCTTTTATTTTTCTATGTCTATCAGTATCAATTTGATCGAAATCTTGTATTCAAATTAATTTGAATACAATATCATTGCATTTATTTACATGTCAATTATCAAAATTAGATTAATTCAGAAAAGTTACATGGATTATTTAATGGCGGATGTTTATAAAAGTTTATGTTGATTTACCTAGGAGTAAATCAGCTGACACAGAACCCCCGCTGACGACCACTATACAAATCAATACAAATTACTGCGCAGAAAAGTGCGTGATGACCCAGGGAGATTGAACATAGTTCAACTCCCAAAAAAGTCGAGGCTAAATGTGACGTCACAATGCACAGTTTACGTCGCCTTGCGTTTTATTTCCCGAGTTCAATGAATAGGCGGATCCTGTAAAACTGTTGTCCCCATATAAACCCCTTTAATATTGAGATGTTACTGGGTTTTTAGCGTAAGGAAAGTTTCATTTAAAATATATGTTTTTAAATGAATCATAATCTACCGTACTTAAAGTAGACCTATACACGGCCTACGTCACAGTCAAATGTAAATGCGGAACCACGCGTCCGTTTTCCGAAATGTGGTATTTCAAAGATAACAGTTTGATTTTTACATGGCGATATGGTTGTCCGATATTGATTCCTTCCACGGCGTTCTTATCAGCTGCGGTCAAATTTTGTACAATGTATTTTTAAAAAAAGGCGGGGGGCTAAAGATGATTCAAGCTTTAGATTAAAATCGGTTGGAGAACAGACAACATTTTGGCGGATGAGGGCGTCCGTGAGATACATTGACTATTCATGTATGTAAATTTTTTTTTTTACAATGATCCATGTTCAACATATGGAATTACGCGGGCATCAGAAAGTTGGAGAGACGGATGGGAAAAGGGGGCCAATTCATATTTCCACCAGCATCATAATAATAATATTATTTCTTTTGTGAGGATCCGGATCAAAGTAGGTCCTCAGTACCCCATGCTTGTCGCAAGAGGCGACTAAATGAGACGGTCCTTCGGATGAGACCACAAAAGCAGATGTGGCACGCTAAAAATCTCTACTGAAAGACCGTCGGCGTCGAGCATAGGCCTAAGTTTTGCAGCCCCTACCAGCAATGGTGACGTCTCCATATGAGTAAAAAATTCTCGAGCGTAATAATTGCTAATTCAAAACTACGCAGCTGTTGAATCCAAATTATCATGAACATGGTAAGCTTGTGTAAAAATAAAAGTTCACATTTCGCTGTTCCAGTGACCACTGATGTCGTAGTTGTGTTCGCTGCTCCAATGTTGCAGATATTGACACAAGCTTCAAAGAACGGCGAATGGCTACAAATAATTTGTTTTATTTCACCGACCGTCATAAAGTTGTCATTTTTTCCTCATCCCCTCTCCTGTTTTTCAAAATTATTGGGACGACATCTGTATAACGCGATAACAGTGTAGTTCCTTATTGAGATTGTATCTACATAGATCGGCGTAAGTGGTGTACATGTACGTATATCCAATTTATGTACATGCAAATGATTCCATGATAAAAGATATAACACACATTACACACATGCATTAATCATAATAGTAAATCTATCAAAATTCAGTTTGTTAGTTTCGTTTTACATTCACATTGTGAATACCCTCTTCAAGAATGATTTGTTTTCAGATAAAATGTAAAATCTAATTGAAAACCACATGTATCTATAATACTTATAGTTTAACATAGTTCAAATTATTATCCAAAGTTGTAAATATACTTAAATTTCACATGACGTATGAAAATATGATAATGTATAATTCAAGATTTTTTTTTTGGGGGGGGGGGTGTCGTGTGGATACTTCGTTTGTTTAAACACTTCACTTAAATTGAATTTCTGCGGTCTCCGCAGGTTTCCACTGACTACTAATGGCATTTTCAAAAGTATTTCTTTTAACATGTGTGGGCTCACAAAGTGTACATTATGAAAATAGTTATTCAAATTTATTAAAATAAATGATTACATGTAATTAAAAAATGGGTATATAGTCTATGTTGCTTCTTACAGCTCATTTGTTTTGGAAAAATAATAATTATTAAGAAAAATAAGAAGGAGGAATACACTTTCATTAATGCTGATTATATGTGGATGGGGTACTTACTTTTGAGAAGCAATAACAATGAAATTAGCATGTTGACACATATATTTTTCAATGTTTATCTATTACTGGAATATACATCTATCTTATAAAGGCATTTTTTTCCATGATTGAGTCCATTTAAGGCCGAGTATAGGTCTACCTTAACGGAATTATGATTACCACTTGGGACACTCCAATGACCATTGTAGCATGCTTCGCTCGGTCCAACGGTCACATCGTATACATATTAGTAATATTTTGTAACACCCACCCAACCCCCAACCCCTTTTTATTTTTTTGCTTCATTAAAATGTCTTTGGTATGACAGGTATTGTTGCGATCCTTTTTCTTTTTATATTACAGATATATTTCCTGTGCTACCACCAGATAACATGCCTATTTTCAGATGCTGTCAGGATGCTGCCTTTTCCAATTTCGTTTTTTCCAACCACATGCTACGATTCGGTCAAAGCTGTTATTTGTCGCATCTTTTCATGGGGGGGTTTCGGGACTGGGGAGTGCGTTGTGGTTAGATAGTTCGAACGAAGTTGTTTCTTACACTGTAATAATTCGGATGGCCAATCTCAATTAATTGTGGACTATTTGATATACATCAAATAATCTTGATTATATTAATATCAAAGTACAGAATACTAATTATAGTAACATCAAAGTACAGAATACTAATTATAATAATACTAAAGTACAGAATACTAATTATAATTCTCCGTTGCTTGCTTGAATTAGTACACTGCCATACAATGTCATTTTTATGTACATGTATTTATGAAATTGATGTCTTAAGCAATAAAGAATATATATATATATATATCAAAGTACAGAATACTAATTATAGTAATATCAAAGTACAGAATACTAATTATAATAATACTAAAGTACAGAATACTAATTATAATAATATCAAAGTACAGAATACTAATTATAATAATATCAAAGTACAGAATACTAATTATAATAATATCAAAGTACACAATACTAATTATAATAATACCAAAGTACACAATACTAATTATAGTAATATTATGTATAGTTGTTCACTTTCATACTTTTGATAGATAACAAATCGTATTTGTAGTATAAGTAGTGAATAAAGTATACATGTATTTATACTTAGTTTACCTGCTATGAAACTGTAGACTGTCAGTAGTATCACAAGGGACAACAGCAACGTGGACACACCATTCATTTTGGTATAACACTTTTCGATAACTGTTAAACGTTCAATAGCCCACCTGTTTTATACAGTCACTAATGACAGTCGATATTACACAGATTTTTTCAAAAGCAATCACGATGACAACTTCATGATGCATTATCAATTTCTAACATTCGAAAATAATAAAAGTGTTTTCAGATTCCTCTGTTTACTTGCAATCAGTCGTGTACCTGTAATTCCACGGCATTCCAGTCTCCTGTCAATTGTTTTATTTTATTTTTTATTTCATTTTATTTATCTTTTCGCTTAACAAATTATTTTGTTGGCTTGTATTCAGGGGTTAAATACAGCAATGGAAGAATAATCTTGAAGGAAATAATCCGAATTGTAATTAAGATATGAGCCGCATATAGGTGAAAATATGGGTATGGATTCATTATCAACATTACTTATAATGTTCCCAACGAATAATTACAAATTGTACTCTTTGACTAACAGCGTATACTTTTTGATGAATAAAATATTTGTGATAATCATTTTTGGGGGAAATTACGACAGATGTGTTAAAATCCTATGTAATTGGATGTTTTATATCTGCTGATTTTCCCCGGTTTGAACTAGTCAGAAGTTTTTAGTGTAAATTATTTATGGGGTAAATCAGGACAGATTTGTCGATATTGGTGCAATGATGTGACAATGTTTTCTTATTTGCTGATTTCCTCCCGTTTTGTTTGTGGACCTTTATTTTCGCCATTTGTTTCCTTTAATACTCTTACACAGTGTTGCTGTGTTTTGGTCAAATGCCGTAAACGCACAGGCCTAAATTTTGCAGCCCTTCACTGGCAATGGTGACGTCTTCATAAGAATGAAAAATTCTTGAGAAATAAAGAATATTAAATCAACTAAAAAAAAAACCAAACAACAGAAGCACTTTTAAATCTTCATTGTTTTTATAACAACTACAATGCACGAAGTCTAAAACAAATGTCAAGTAAAAGCTGTGAGAGGAGTTGGTTACACAAAGTAGGCACCATGCTTAAATCCCCACGGAACAAATTTTTTTTAATCTACATTTTAGAACATGTCAGTTTTACAAGTATGTTTTGTTAAAAGGTTACCTATATAATCTGGTTCATAGAATAGCGGACAGGCGTTTGTGAACTGTTTGTTGTTGGTATACAAAACATTTTTTCATATTATGGAGTGAATGCCGGGTGGTTGGGCGTGCGTGAAAGCATTACATAATTGATTCTCTACCACAGTTTATATTTATTTCATCGGGATCCATGTACTGTTGTTTCTATTATAGAACACATATTTTAAACCAACCCGGCCATTTCTGTTCTTGAATCGAATTTTAAAGAGGTATAGCTCATTGGCCGATTCAGAAATCTAAATGGAAAACACCGGTTTCCAATAATAGACTGGCGTGTTATTTAAATATAAGGCCAACGTTTTTGGTGTTTCGTTAACCAAGATAAATAACTGCCGCAGTTTAGCATTACTGACATTTATACGAGTCGTTCTTTACTTAATAAACCATTTTCCTATTTGGAATGATGAACAGTACAATATTTTCATAGACCTGTCCAACAACCCTTTTACATATGGCATTACTTAACTCACTGTTCTGACATGAGTGCAGCGCCTTTAATAGATGTCATCAGTTCATTTGCCTTTGGTCGATAATTCGAGTGTTTATCTTTGCCTAAATATCATATGACAGTTGCTACATGAGTTTTTATATTTTTCTTTTGAGAAGTCAAACTGTATAACAGTTCTTTTCCTCCCTTGACCTATTTTTACTTATTACATGCTGTCCATTTGTGTCCTTTATCTTGTAGTATTTGTTAAGCTTTTCGTCAGCCACATTACGGTTTGAAATTCTTGAGCACGCAGGAATATGTTAGTGTAAACAAGCGGAACTACAATGATCTCGGAATAAATTCCCCCCTTTTAAGTCGTAACTTGCAAATATTAGAAGTTATGATGAAAATTACTAATATTTGTTATAATATATAAAACACCTCCACCCCCTTCATGAAAACGACCCCAAAAAAATGAAAAGCAAAAAAAAAAAAAAAAAAAAAAATAGATTTTGGAAAAGTATTGGACTTGAACTCGGAATGTACGGTTTAAGTGTAAGATTACCGAGCACCTAAACCACTAGGCCACCCAGGCATGTAAGCTTAAAGGTTTAACGTTTGACAGGCTGCTAAATCTCAAGGTAAATTTTGAGAACAATTTTTTCATATTTTATCGATTTTCAACAAGAGGGCCACCATAAACCAAATTTCCTCAAACGGACTTATATACAGTCATAATCAAGTAAAACAATTTCAGTGTTTTATTTCTGATTTAAGATGGCCTTTTGCAACAGTTTGCATTTTTTTATGCCCATTACGTTACATCTACTATATACTCTGTATAATCACGGTGATGTTTATGCTTATCAAATAAAGATACTATCAACATATCGATATCTTTATCAAGTAATTTGGGTAAACACAAGTATAAACTGACATTGTATAGCAGAATATTTGTAAAAATGATGTTCAAGAGAAAGGTATTTATGTAGGCGAAATTGCATACCAAGTGCGCTATACCCCTTTATAATAAAGAGTCAGTGATAGTAGATATGCAAGTTATGATTCGCAAACAATGATTCTTTAACCTTTATGAAATTATTCGGGGCACATAGTGTTTCGTTTATCCGTCTTTGTGTGTGTTTGTCTGTAAAAACTTTAACCTTGGCGATAACTATTAAACACTTTTTAAGTGAATGATAACGAACACTGATCAGTCTCATAACTCCTATAAGCAATACAAAATAAAGAGTTGGGCAAACACGGACCCCTGGATATACCAGAGGTGGGATCAGGTGCCTGGTAGGAGAGAGCATCCCATGTCGACCAGTCACACCCGCCGTGAGGCCTATATCTTGATCAGGTAAATAGAGTTATCCGTAGTAAAAATCAGTGTTTCAAGAACGGTCTAACAATCGGTATGAAACACGTCAGACAGCATTTGACCCAATGATAGGTTGTAATGGTAAACTAGATCGTTATAACGACCATATAATTTGCGAAATGCTTACTTTAAACGAGACTGTTGGAACCCCAGCACTATCAACTTGTTTGACTGTAGCCTGCCTCGATTTAAAAATTGATCGTACGCAGAACAAGCTCTTATTATGGCTTTTATCGTTCCTTGTGACATGACCTTTCTTTTGATCTTAAATTTTTTGACCTCATGACCTTCATTTTGGAGTTTGACCTACTTGAGCGTTTGCTTCGTAACCGGGAGGTCGTGAGTTCGAGCACCACCTCGTCAAATCCAAGACGTGACCATAGGCAAGTGATTGGTCCTTCGCCAAACATTTGTGATTTGAAAGCGATAATCACGGGTCTTTCGGATACGACCTTAACATGTGGAGGTCTAATTTCGAGGCAGGCGTTGGCACGTTATAGAACCAACACTGCTACGGCCCTGAGCTCCGATTATGGGTCTAGATTTATGGTATGTAACGTGCAGGGGAGGTCACTGCCTGTGAACCCCCGCGGGCTCGTACCTGTGATAGAAACGGATAGCCCTGAGATGCTGCAAATATGTACAATGTGCAGACTTAATCAGTTGTACTGCGCCTATATAGGATCTATTGACTGGTAGCGAACAGGTGTACTGGCAGGGAATTCCACACACCAGCGCACTTCCACAAGGACAAGCAGGGATGTCCGCACACAAGAGCTCTACCAAAAGACATGCAGGGATGTCTTCACACCTGATCTTGCGCAGCAATAAGCAAAGACGGAACATGTAGCTAAGAGATTCCAAATCCTGAGCAGGGTTTGACCACACACTCTGACAGTAATAAGCACTTACTACTGTTTTAGTACAACATAAGCAGGGATGTCCGCACAACTATACGTACTTTACAGGGTTTGTCGAGTTTTACTTCTACAACCGTTTAAATCATCGTGTAGAAGAATCGTATATATCCGCAGTACCATAATGATCTGTAGTGTATAATTACTTACAAATTAAAACAAAATACTAATCATAACCAAACTGGCTAATCTTTATAGAATCTACTATAGAAACACACAATGATTATAAATGTATGTACTTTAATTCAAAACTAACCATCATGAAATATTTATTTGAGTATGTCTAATAATTAATTAAAAATGACAAGGGCGATAACTCTCGCAATAAGGATAACATAAGAAATACAGCTTTCCGCTTCAGATATTTCACTTACAGCTGGTGACGTCTCAATATGAGTTTCTCATCTTCTTAAATATACAATTTCTATATTTTCTATTGGTTGCGAAGAATTGATATATAGTATCAAACTTGTTTAGCTTAATTTGTTGGTCACGTTTCAGAATTTCTTGAGTTTTCCTGATTATAATGGTTATAAGCAATTTTAAATTGAGACAGAACTTAAAGAATCAATAGTACATTGCTATTTTTAATTTCTCCCGCAGTCAATTTTCAATTGAAAAACCCCCACAACACATGTACAAGAAATATTACCTGCAATATCACCAACGGTTATGATTTATAGCTTTAAAACAATAACAGTAGATATTTCTATTACACATGATGGTGGGAGACATCTATTCTATTCTGAATTTGCTTTCAATAACAACACAGATGACATTTAATTCTTATTTATATGAACGACAAATAACATGGGCGGATCCAGGAATTGCGGTTACTGGGGCGCCACTTTATGAGGCAGTTCGAAGCCCTGGTGGGGGTCCAGGGGGCGAAGCCCCCGGAAGTTCCTGGATTTTACAGATTTTATGGGGCTTGGAATATTTCTCCCATTTAGTCATTTGTACTATTTTCTATCATTTTAATAAGGTAAAATTAATAAAATGACCCAAATTTTAAGGGGTTTTTGGAAAAAAAATAAGTTTTCCCAATAAAGTAATTCAAGAAATCAAAAGATTTTGTCATTTATTTCTCCGGGAGTGGAAGAAATTATTGCTTCTTTTATCGTTTAGTACATTTTCCGAAACAAGATACCGCGATTTACCTTAAATTTGAAAATTTTAGGGGGGGGGGGGGCGCCGGCTGCACCCCCTCTAAATCCGCCACTGAATAATGACAAGTCTAGTAGAAATTTTGTGTTCCCCGAAAATGTTTCGAGGGGGGTGGCGTAGTCGCTGTCGTTTCTGTCTGTCCGTCCCAGCTCATATCTCCTAAATCTTTCATCAGAAATTGATCATTGGTAATTACAAATATTTGTTTGAACAGGAACTTTTGGAACAGTCATTTTGAAGGTCACTCAAAAGATGTCAATACATCAAGAAAAAGTTCCTGATTTGAACAGTTTTTGAGCAGGTATTGATCACGCAAACACACAAATACCAGTAAGTAATTCAAGCGAATGACTTTCAGACAAAGATCACTCAAGGTCATTTTGTAAAGGTCAAGATCACTCAGAACATACACTATATATTATATATCCTTCATTTCAAGATTATTTCAACAGTTTTTGATCTTTTGGACCAAGGTATCTCAAGGTCATTAGAGAAAGACTAAAGTTACTCAAATTATATACATGTACTTTATATACATGTATAAGTAAAAACCTTCATTAAAAAAACAATCTTCATTTCAACAGTTATTGATCATTGTGCGAGTCATTCATCATATGAACCAGAAGTAGTTGGAATGCAGTTCAGGGAGTATCTATCAGTTTTACTGATATTCTTGTATCTAAGTAATTAACCTTCTGGAATTTAATCGCCAAAGCACCGACCACCAATACGCATAAACCATGTTTATGAAATCAATTCATTTATATTGATTGCTAATATTTAAACACAGGGGCAATTGATATTACTGGGAAACAGGACTATGTATGCAACAGCTTAGCAAAGGATGACAAGAAAGTGCAATCGACTCTACAGGTGTCAAAACAGAGAGCCAGATTTTACTTCTGAAATCCTATATAACCAACTGTTCATTTTGTCGATTCTGATTCAGCCATGACATCGTTTTCCAAGTGTGTTTTCTTCAGCTTCCTCCTTTTAGTTTATGTCGAATTTTCTAAAGGTATGCACATCTGTATGTTAGTAATTCTAGGCATGGAATAATATTTGATTATGCATCTACTGATGACAATTTTACATTTCTAATTACGTAAGTTCTCAAATGGCAAATGAATTTTTAGTTTTCATTGAAGGCTCATTGTTCATTATACCAAATCATGCAAACGTCTGCCTGCTAGCTTAATGTCCACGACCCAGTTGCATGAAGGTTAGTTAACTTTGACTGTCAGTTACATGTAACTTGCCATTAACTGGAACATTTTTATTGCAGTAACTTAAAATTGACTGTCAGTTAAAGTTAACTAACTTTTGTACAATTGTCCCCAGGAGAATATATTGCATATGATCAAATAGGCCCCCACCCTGGGACTTAACCCGGAACCCAGGAGAAGTAAATTTCCCATTCCTCATTATAATCATACAAACGATTTGTCTGCTTGCTGTGCATAAGAAATGTAGGGGATCAGCATATTAAAATATGATATTGCATTGTGTGATTAGCTGTTTGTCTGATCCCCTATTACGGTTTACATATTTTTCATAAGTTTCGTCCTTTTCAACAAATGGCATTTCAAATCTCTACATTAGTGTTGATTTAATTGATCCTTACTCATCCAAAACATTGCTGTGGTAAGATTGTGCATCGTGAAGAAGCATAAAGCTTTTCTAAGATATAATGCATTTTCAATGTATGATCAACTTAGCCCTACCAGAGTCCAGGGCTTACGAATTTTACAGTTTTTGTAAAAAAGAAACAAAACTCGTCATACATATAACCATGCCAACAGTTCTTGTTGTGTACTACCTGTACTGCATTGACACATGTAATCTAGATTGTTCTAGAGCTCATGTTATTTTAGTAGAAAGATGACGTAATGGTTTCATCATTGTCTTTCAAGATTGTATTAGGAAATTCGTTCATTCTTATTGAAAAAACTCTGATTAAAAAGCTCTGGTTAGACACTTTCTATGCAATATTGATTTTATTATACTGGGAACTCGGTGGCCGAGAGGTTAGAGTGTTCGCCCCGCATGCGGAAAGCCGGGTTTCGAATTCCGGCCGCGACAGACCTAAGTCGTTAAAGCAGGTAGTGACAGTTCCATCGCCAAACGCTCGGCATCCGGTGTGAATGTCACGGGTCCTCGGAGATGACCTTAAAAACGGATGTCCCGTGTCACAGTAGGTGTGGCACGCTAAAGAACCCTCACTGCTCAATGGCCGTAAGCGACGAGCATAGGCCTAAATTCGAAGCCCTTCACCGGTCTTGGTGACGTCTCCATATGAGTGAAAAATTCTCGAGCAAGACGTTAAGCAAGATACAATCAATCAATATACTACTGGGAACTAGTATTTTGGAATTACTATTTTTGTGTGTGTAGATTCTGTTCGGATTTATTGTTCAACTACCGTAAGTTAGTATTTTACTATTGTTACAAATTTCTTTCAATTATCAATTGTAAATAAATATTAATAATTGTTTGATTGCCTTTGTTAGTAAATTCTGCTGCTATATAAATCAAGGGTAATTCTCACCCATAAGAGAATTGGGGGCTCGTTTTTATTTGATCAATGGTTGAGATCTGATAGAATTAATTACAATTTCAATAACGTCCGTCAACTCATCTTAATAGAAGAGTTTAAAAGGTTGATCGATCCTCATGTGATGTCATAGGTTTTTGCAAAATCTTTATTTGATTAAATTTTGTGCATGATAGCAATATATCTTTCAGAGGAATTTAATTTACTGAATAAAATAAAAAATCTGGTAAACTTTTGATACTGAAAAAGTTTTTATTTTCCATATATAATCAATTATTTATAATTTTTAAAATGTTGTCAAGGGCAATAACTCCTATGCTGGAATTTCCTCTACTGCATGTCTATGACAATGATTTCCTTAATATCCACAATTAATTTTCATATATCTAAGAATTAGCAGGGTTTTTTTAAAACTGTTGACATTTGAAATTTGTCATTTCAGGATTTTTTTTTTTTTTTTTTTTTTTTTTTATTATTAATTTTTATTATTCTGGTTATCGAAAATGTGTGATTTTTTATGTTGATATATACTTCTGTTTTTTGTATGTCTGACATCTTTAAAAAGGTGGCAACATACACTTTTTCTTTGGTTATTGATTAAATTAAACTATATTGAGTGGAAATTAATAAAGTTTTTCGACTTTTAACCATTAATATTGATAAGTCATATGAAGATCGATCCACCTTAAGGAGTGTGTTCATCAAGATTTGAGAACATATTTAGAAGATAAGAATGTAAGAACTCCTGAGGAAGCCGTAGTTATTTCAGATACTTATATTCTCTCTCATAAGAAAATTTTTGAAGCATAATCTCATTTTGGTAGTTCATCAAAAAGTGAAGACTCCGATAAAAAGAGTGCTACAGATTTTCAATCTAGTTCCCAGTCACCACCTCACAGTGGTTCTACGACCAGTCTAAGGTCAGGACGTTCTAAAAGTTCCTCTGATGTAGGATCGCTTCCTACTTGTACTTATTGTAAGAAAAAGGGTCATCTGATTGGCGAATGCTTTAACCTTAGGAGAAAAAATGACCTTGACAAACCACAGCCACATGCTTATACAGCATTTAGAAATGATAGGAAAGCCTTTGTTTCGTTTTGTTCTGACACTCCAGGCCCCAAGACATAAACTGAGAATAGACTTAAGTCAAAATTTTGATTACTATAATCTTAAGATTTATCTAGCACAGATGTATAAAAAAAAACTAAGTTTATAAAATATATGTTGAAAATTTTATATGTTTATCAAAATTATTTCAACAGTTAGTTGGATTTGAAATTAAAGGACACATGTCATGTTTTCAAAGTGTACAGAATTACATGCATTTTGTCTTCTTTATGATTATAGTAATTAACTCCAATAGTTCGTTTGCCGAAATTTTGCGATAATTAACCACAATACAGACTTAAATCTAAGAACCGATTTCAAAAAGGTCTCGTTAATTAAGTAGGTAGTCACATGGTGCAGTGATGTCACATGCGCCCTTCGGATTGTGAAAGTACTGCGAGATATTATTAAAAACTCAGCTTTTAGGGGCCTAATTTATTCACCATGGGCAACATTGAAATCGATGTTGATAAATTGTCCGAGTTTTATATGTTTCGCCACTAGTGCATACATATAGCGATGTAATTACCCAAATATAGCGAGTAAAGCGTGTGTGAAATCGGCAATATTGCGAGTAAATAATGTTTATAAATATGGGTAGCTGTCTACAAACTGTTTGGCAATGTTATTCTTTAATATATCTGTAAATGGTGTTGTTTTTCTAAAATAAACAGTGCAATCATTATTTATTTTTGGATTAGACAAATTATAATACATTGCATTGTTGACAACTAGGCCATAGGCGAAACTACTGCCACGGGTGCATTTCGGAAAGAAATAAAAATAACACAAATCAATAAAAATAATCAAATTTAAAGTGGAAATGACATTATTTTATTTTTATAAAGCAATCTTATTATCAGTTTTGATAATAATCAGCACGTCGTTAGGAAGTGGGAGCACAACGTTATACTGACGCACTCTTGAAAGATTTTACGAGTTCAATGAGGAAATAATTTTATAATTCAATTTAAAGTTAGGAAATACAATATTCTATTACTTATATGATTAAAAGGTCAACTATTTTGTATCATTAAATTTTTTGTGTAAATCTACCAGTTGTTAGAAACTGAGAGCACACGTTACATTGTATATGTTGTTACAAGGTGAAGGTCAGTTGATCCGAGTGTGTATTGAATTTGAAAACTAAAACAAAATTATGCTGTAGGCCTACCAGTGCTTACAGCTTCGATATATCCATTTTCTCGCAGTTTATCAGAGTCTCTTGAAAAGGTGATTGGTGTTTGTTTTTAAAGTAAAGTTCTTGCTCCAACAAAAAATTACCCACGTCTTTCTTCTCGTACCTTCCTTCGAAAAATACTCAGTCTAAATCCTTTCTACCGACAACTAGTACACCCGAGCGCGGCACAAAACACCTTAATGCAATATTATTTACAAGCCGTTAACGTGATAATTGGTTTTTTGTCGATTAAATCTAATCTGTTTATGAAATGGCTAATAGATGTTTTCAAACCCGAGGGCACATATAACGTCACACATAATGGCGCGTAAAATAGCGAAAGTACATGTATAAATATGCATATCGCAAGATTTGAATTTCATCGCTTTCAAACTCGAAAACTACGCAAAACATTTCATTTAAAACACATTTAAAGTAGTTTTAGGCATGAAAAGAATTAACTTTGATTAAAAAAAATGAAAAAGTTTAGAAACATGCGTTGTGTCCTTTAAGACTTTTAAAGTCTATTCTCAGTCTTAAGGCCTGATGTCAGGGTTCAAAGTCCAGTTCTGTTAATTCTATGGAGGATTATAAGCCCTTTTTGTCTCAGGGATTTGTTTCATTCAGTGGCTCTAGTAAAGTTAAACCTGTCCAGATTTTGAGAGGTTCTGGTGCTGTAAAGGCTTTGTTGTTAGAGAATGTTTTGCCTTGTTGCTAGGCAACGATTTAGCTCGTGGCAAAGTCATTCCACACCCTATAGGTTGTGAGAAAATCACTTCCAATGTCGCATCCGATGAAGAAGACGACGACCTATACCCAGTCTGTGCTGTTACTAGATCGATGACCAGAAAAGAGAAGTCAAGGCTGATCATGTTCAACCCATCAACACGACTGGTTCATTTCGTGAAATTGACCTCAGTGACACTTTCCTGTTTGACCTTGATGGCAGTTCAAATGAAAATAGTCAACCAAATAACAACGAGACTCCACTGAAAACCAGTGACGATGATGTCCCAATATACAGTTAGACCAGGGCAAGGACATCCTCAGTAGAGAGCAGCTACTGTCCGAGTAAAATAAGGACCCTGATATTATCTAACTGAGCAAGAGGGCACTTCCACCAGAAGAGACTGCTAAAGTTAAAGAGTGTTTTTATACCAACGAAGGGATCCTTATGCAAAAATGGCGACCACCCGATGCACCACCGGATGAAGTATAGCGGGTTATTCACCAGATAGTGATCCCAGTGATATATCATAGGGACGTCATGAGTTTGCTTCACGATACCCCCATGGTAGGTCATATAGGAGTCAATAAGACTTGTAACAAGATTTTGGCCTAAGTTAAGAAAGGATGTTTCTGAATTTTGCATGTCTTGTTATATTTGTCAGATGGTAGGTAAACTTAATCAGAAAATTTCATCTGCCCCTCTACAACCCATTCCAGTATTTGAAGAACCATTCAGTCGAGTTTTAATAGATTGTGTACCGGGTAGGACCTTTGCCATAAACTAGGTCAAGGAACCAGTAATTGCTTACTATCATGTGTACGTCCACTCGATTCCCTGAGGCTATACCTCTTAGGAATATTAAGGCAAAGACCATAGTCAAGGTCCTTACATTTTTCAGTTTTGTAGGAGTGCCTAAGGCTATTCAGTCAGACCAAGGTTCTTTTATGTCAGGGTTGTTTCTGTTGTGTATTCACTCGAATAAATCAGAGTTATAACGCAGCTCCATGCGGTTACAAACTATTTATTACGGAAGTAGATATGCTAACATACAAAACGAAATCGTGCGGAATCCGGAACATTACATTCCTCCCCTTTAAATGTGATAAACAAATAATTCACACTAGTCAAATGAAAGGAATACATTTTTAAAAAATGAACATTTGCATACTAACTTGCAAAAGAGGGTCTTGACTAGACTTTGACTAGATTAAAATGTTAAAACTATTCAAAATTTTGCATGTATATAGAATTACAGTTTTTCATCAGTCCTGGTAACGTTTTGGCAAAACGTTTCGCGTGGATCGGGCTGGGTAACGTTTTTCAGCGGTTGCCGAAGCAGGCCGATGCGGTTCAGGTGCACAAATATCGGTCTCGATTAAATTGCTCTTGTCCTGCTGTCCAACAACATGGTCGTCCGAGATTTCTAATGGCGGAGTAGTATCGTACGACGATATTAATGGTTGATCACAATTCAAGTTCCGTGGCATTTGAGGAGAATTAGAGAAACCTGCGGACCGGATCTGATCAGTATGACGTCGCCATGTTATGCCAGGTGTAATTTCCACCTTGTACGAAAGGGGTCCTGTTTTAGAATCAATATTGCCTGGAATCCATTTCTCACTATTGCAGCGATAGTCACGAACAGCAACATTGTCACCGATTTTGAACTGACGGGCAGGTTCAGATGTGCGCGGGTAACACAGGTTCTCTTGTTTCGCTTCTACTGTGTTGCGAATATTTGGTTTCAGCCGTGTAAGTCTTGTACATAGTTCACGTCCCATGAACAGCTTTGCGGGTGTTTCTCCTGTTGTTGAATGCGTCGAAGTTCTATATGTTAACAGGAAGTTGGCGGGTCGTTTCGTAATAGATGCTTCTTCCACTTTTGATGCACGCATCGACTGTTTCAGTGTCTGGACTAGTCTCTCTGCTAGCCCATTTGTCCTCGGGTGATATGGAGCGGAAGTCACATGACGAATTCCGTTGTACTTCATAAAGTCTTGAAAGGTTTCAGACACAAACTGTGGTCCGTTCTCTGAGACAAGTGAGTCTGGTAGACAATTTCTTGAAAATATTCTACGCAGTACATCCACTGTGCGGTCCGCTGTTGTTGTTGACATCTGGACTACTTCAGGCCATTTCGAGAATGCGTCAACTGCAACTGCAACTAAGAACATACTTCCTTGGAATGGACCAGCAAAGTCTACATGTATCCTTTGCCATGCGCGTTGGGGCCATTCCCACGGGTGTATATGTGCTTCCAGTGGCATGGGTCGGTTGTCTTGACACCCTTTACAGCTTTTTACAAGAGTTTCTAGGTCTTTGTCAATACCAGGCCACCATACTAGACTGCGGGCAACAGTTAACACGATAACATGAATTCCCCAAAGTAAACATCCCTGATAAATGGAGATTTCATTCCTGCGGGTGAAGTATGCCTTCGGGCCATCCTGATGCAGTCATGTCAGAGTAGTGTCACACTTCACAGTTTCTCTCTGAATTTCTTTACTACTAAAAGGTAGGCTGTCGAGTTGCTGAATCATGTACAGTTCAGTTACATCATATGATTCTTCGTTCAATTCTTCATTTCCAATTGGAATCGGAAGTCTTGATAGTGCATCAGCGTTGCTGTGTTTCCTTGTGTTTTTATATCGAATGTCATATTGGAACCCAGATAAAAAGAGCGCATACCTCTGCAGTCTTGCTGCAGTAGTCACAGGACATCCTTTCGCAGGATTGAAAATAGATACTAGCGGCTGGTGATCAGTCACTAGGGTGAACCTTTTCCGATACAAGTATGTGTGAAATTTCTTCACTCCCCACACCAATCCTAGTGCCTCTTTATCGATTTGCGCATACTTTTTCTCCGCTGGACTAAGAGATCTAGATGCAAACGCAATTGGCTTTTCAGAACCATCAGATATCGTATGAGACAGTACGGCTCCAAGGCCATATGGTGAGGCATCTGTTGCTAGCGTTACAGGTTTCTGCGGATCATAATGGACAAGTACTTGGTCTGACGTCACAAGTTCTTTGATTTTCTGAAATGCCAATTTGCATGTTTCTGACCAAATGAATCTAGAATTGTCTTTAAGAAGGTTATACAATGGTGCTGAGTGAGTAGACAAGTTATCCACAAAACGTCCATAATAATTCACAAGTCCCAGGAAGGATCTGAGTTCGGACACATTCTCTGGTTCAGGGGCATTCAGTACGGCCTCAATTTTCTTTGATGTCTTGTGCAGACCTTCTGCGTCTATAACATGGCCACAAAATTCGATTTTGTCCTTCATGAACTCACTCTTAGCAACATTTGCTTTTAATCCATAACGATCGAGTCGCTTCAAAACTTGTTCCAAGTTTTCTAGATGTTCCTCAGCCGTTCTCCCGGTTATGATCATATCATCCATATTGCAGTGTGCTCCCTCTAGTCCTTGCAAAACTGTATACATGGCTCTCTGCCATATTGCTGGGGCGAACACGGGTCTCTTGTACTGGAACAGTCCACGATGAGTGTTTATTGTGAGGTATGGTCTGTCCTGTTCCCTCACTGTCATTTGTAAATAGGCGTTTTTCAAGTCCAAGTTTGTAAACTTTTGTCCTCCTGCCAAACTTGCAAATATGTCTTCAATTTTTGGCAGTGGGTACTGGTTTACATCCAAGACAGGATTAACTGTGACCTTGAAGTCACCGCAAATTCTCACAGATCCATCTTTTGTTGGAATAGGAACAATGGGGTAGCCCATTCATTGTGTTCTACCTTGCTAAGGATTCCAGTTTCGATAAGACGGCCCAGTTCCTGATCAACTTTGGGGCGCAACGAGTATGGTACAACTCGAGCTTTACAAAATTTGGGTGTTGCAGACTCCTGTACTTTTATTCTTACAGATATGTCCTTCAGCATCCCCAGATCATCAGTGAACACGTTTTTGTATCTCTCAAGTACTTCCCTTATACTTTGTTTGCTAGTCTCCAATGCCTTGATTTCGGCCCAGTTTAGTTTGAGTTTTCTTAGCCACTCACGACAAAATTAGGGTGGTCCCCCCCCCGCCCCTTGTCGACTTCATACAAATTTAATTTTTATTGTTGATCATCGATTCTTACGTTGACTGAACACACACCCAGTGGCTTGATGTTTTCTCCAGAGTATGTTCTAAGTGTAATGTCGGCGTCTGTCAACCTTACGTTTGGAAAATTTTGACGGTAGGTTTCGCTGTTGATAACCGACATTGCTGATCCTGTGTCCAGTTCCATAGGGAATTCATTTCCATTCACATGGGGCTTTATCCAAATTGCATCCTTGAATCCTCCCATAACGCTGCCACTTAGTGAAAACATTGGTTCAAAATCATCTGACACTTCCATTTCGTGTACATTTTTCCTGTTGTTCTTTTTTGCTGGTTTCACAGATAGTTTTGAACGACAAGCTCGTTGTATGTGTCCCCTTTTTCCACACTGCCTACACGTTTCCTGGATAAATCTGCAGGCATCCGAGGCATGGTTTCCATTGCACCGATAACACTGCTGGGCTGCCGTAGATTTGTTTTTGGTGACTTTTTTTCTTGTCTTTATACGTGCTAAGCTTGTTGATACCGGACGTAGGGGGATAGGTGTTTCTTTTGTATCTCTACAGCGTCATTTGTTGCTGTCTCCATCGCAATGGCAATGTCAAGCGCCTTTTGGTATGCGAGATCTTTTTCTGATAGAAGTTTCTTTTGTGTTTGTTCATTTCTTAACCCACACACAAATCTGTCCCTTAATGTGTCATTTAGAACATCTTTAAACTCACAAAATTCGCTGAGTTTTCGAAGAGCAGCAATGTACTCACGCACGCTCTCTCCCTCCTTCTGGTCACGCTTGTGAAACCTAAATCTTTCGACAATCACTAATGGTTTCGGTGAATAATGGTCCTTTAATGCTTTTGTGAGGTCTTGATAAGTCCTAGACTTTGACAAGTCGGGTGCCGTTAAGTCCCTTAACAGTGCATACGTTTTGGGCCCCACGAGGCTCAGAAGCGCGGGAACATTTTTGTCGTTGTCCACTTCGTTTGCTGTGAAGTAATTATCCAACCTTTCTTCGTAAGTCGTCCACATTTCGATTGCTGGATCGAACACGTCGAGTCTTCCTATACGACCGGTGGCCATCCTTGTCGCCAGATATGTTGTGTATTCACTCGAATAAATCAGAGTTATAACGCAGCTCCAGGCGGTTACAAACTATTTATTACGGAAGTAGATATGCTAACATACAAAACCAAATCGTGCGGAATCCGGAACATTACAGTTTCAGCTGGTCATGCGAGTTAGGTGTTAGGGGCCTCCGTGGCCGAGTGGTTAGAGCATCGCGCTCAAAATCACACGGCCTCTCACCTCTGGTCGGTGCGGGTTCCAATCACGCTCGCGCCGGTAATTGAGAAAGTTTCCCAGTTTACTTTCGGAAGGTCGGTAGTCTCTTCCCAGGTACATTGTATCTGGGTTCTCTCTTCCACCAATAAAAAACTGGGCGCCACCAGATAACTGAAAAATTGTTAAGTGTGGTGGAAAACATCAATAGAAGAAGAAGTTAGGTGTTAGACAATATAAGTCTACTGCTTATCATCCTGAGTCTCAGGGGCATTTGAACGTTTCCATCAAACCTTTAAAACTATGATAAAGACATATTGTTATCAGTATGAACACGACTGGGATGAAGGGGTTCGCCTTGTTTTACTTGCTGCAAGATAAGGAGTCCAAGAGTCTCTAGGATTCAGTCCCTTTGAATTAGTGTTTGGACATACATGTACAGTTAGAGGTCCTTTAAAAATGCTGAAAGGAAAATGGGTAACTGAAACTAGTGCTCTAAATCTTTAATACTATGTATCAAATTTCAAATAGAGACTTCATAATGCTTGTAAATTGGCACAAGGAAATCCCAATAGTTCTGAAGCCAAAATGAAAGTTTGGTATGAAAAAGATGCTAGGAACAGAGTTTTCAAACCAGGTGATAAGGTTCTTGTAGTTTTGCCTGTTCCTGGCCATCCTTTGCAGGCCAGGTATAATGGTCCTTGGTGATGTAAATTATGTAGTTACGACACCTGGCTGGCGTAAAGAAAAACGAGTTTGTCACATTAACATGTTGAAAGAGTATTTTGATAGATAGATGTGACCAAAATTCTGTACCGGTAAAATCAGTGTCCACTTTAGCCATCTTCAGACATTACAAAATTGTACTGAGAATGAAATTAGAGTAGAAACTTGTGAAAAAGACTTCAACCAGAATGTCTGTTTAAAGAACTCCGGAATTCTTGCCAATCTGAATACCAAACTTGGACATTTGAATATTCACCAAAGAGAACACGTTCAACGTCTCATAGCTAATTATCCGTCAATCTTCTCGGATGTTCCACAAAAGACCAATGCTGCTTGTCATAATGTTATAGTTGGTGACGCTTTGCCCATCAAGCAGCGTTTAAGTCCATTAAAATTGCAATATTTTAGAACAGAAGTGCAGTACATGATGGACAATGACATTATCGAACCAAGTAAAAGTGACTGAAGCTCATCTTGCATTCTAGTACCGAAACTTGATGGTACCTACCGATTATGTACTGACTTTAGAAAAGTGAATTCTGTCAAGAAAACAGATTCTTCTCCGATTCCTAGAATTGATGACAGTATTTACAAAATCGGAAATGCTAAATTTGTCAGTAAATTTGACCTGTTGAAGGGTTACTGGCAAGTGCCATTGACTGAAAAAGTCAAAATAATATATGAATTTGGCTCCACTTTTTTGGCACGCTGTTTTTGGCTATATTTAGCTCTAAAACTTCATAGTTATTTCGGATTTCAAAGATTTCGGTTGAGCATCACTGAAGAGACATTATTTGTCGAAAAGCGCATCTGGTGCATCAAAATTGGTACCGTATAAGTTTTACATTATGACCCCTGGGTCGAGGCCTCTGCTGGTGGACTGTTAGTCCCCGGGGGTTTCTACAGCCCAGTAGTTAAGTACTTCATTACTAGCTTGAAAATACGGATGTATATTTAATTGCTATTACAAAATTCAGAAATTCATTTCAAAATTAAGGATTATCTCCCTCATGCATAGCTCTTATCCTTGGACGAATTTGGCTCCACTTTTTTGGCACGCTGTTTTTGGCTATATTTAGCTCTAAAACTTCATAGTTATTTCGGATTTCAAAGATTTCGGTTGAGCATAACTGAAGAGACATTATTTGTCGAAATGCGCAACTGGTGCATCAAAATTGGTACCGTATAAGTTTTACATGCATTTGTGACTCCCGATGGCCTTTTTCAATACAAAGTGATGCCGTTTGGTATGAAAATGCTCCAGCGACTTTTCAGCGGATGATTCATTCCGTTCTTCATGATCTTTAAGGATGTGAAGCCTATATTGATGATGCTATCATCTACAGCGACACATGGGATGAACATTTCCAAATCATGCGTGCATTCTTCAACATTCTGACATAAGCAAACTTAACAGTTAACCCTGCAAAGAGTGACTTTTGTCATGCTACTATAGAATATCTAGGTCATAAAGTAGGTCAGGGTTATGTTAAACCCATTATGGCTAAAGTGGGGGCTATTGCAAAGTTCCCGATTCCTACAAACAAGAAAGAGTTAATGAGATTTTTGAGCATGACAGGCTTTCACAGAAAATTTTGTCCAAATTCTTCAACAGGTGGTCCACTTACCAACATTTTGCAAAAGAGGGCTAAATTTGTATGGACAAAGGACTGCGACAAATGATTTTGTAAAATTAAATCAGTTCTCATGAGTAGTCCAGTTCTTTCAGCTCCTGATTTTTTAAAAGCAGTTTAAGCTTACTGTAGATGCTAGTGATGTAAGAATCGGTGCTGCTTTGTTTCAAGAACATAGTGACAATGTAGATAGAGTTGTTTCATATTTTTCAAAGAAACTTACAAAATGTCAACAAAATTATTCAATCATTGAAAAAGAGTGTCTTACTTTGTTGTTAGCTTTACAACATTTTGATGTTAATTTGAATGTTACTGTACATCCAATTCTTGTTTTTACGGATCACAACCCTCTCACTTTTTTGCATAAAATGTCAAACAAGAATAAAAAAATCACAAGATGGAGTTTATTGTTACAAGAATATGATATTGATATCAAACATTTCAAAGGCAAAGACAATGTTATAGCAGATGCCTTGTCAAGAGTGTCATGAATATGTTTTGTTATTTTGTTGTTGCTTTGATTGATGCACATATATGTATCAGAGAATATAAGTTTTCATTGTCATTCAAACCTTTTTTAAGGGGGGAGATGTACTACTTGCACTCAATTGACACCTGTG